>NC_069508.1:74972854-75112854 GCF_027579735.1 Bombina bombina
TTGTTGGTCTGCTGTATTAATACCTTTGTACCATAGTGTTTTTATTAATATTAATATGTATCACATGCAATACTCCTAATGACAAGTCTGTGACCCTACAATATTAGGGTCAAAATTATTTTTATATATGTAACTAGATATTTTTGATTTTGATTTTTATTGTATTACCAGTCCAGTGCACCCTGTATTGTCTATCAATTCTCTTTTAATCACATTTTTTTCATATTATCGAGGCTGTAGTATACAGGGAAACTACAGCCTTGATAGATAGATAGATCAGGGCAGCATATGAGTGAATGGTAGGTTCTGTGAGGTTTTAGGTTCTATACTGTGCTTGATTCACAAACTCTTGGTTTATATATATATAAAACAACCTCCGCACTCCCTGTATGTGTCAATGGGTGCTAAATCTCCCAAACACAATCCAAGAATAATCACCTCCACCCGGTTTAATCAATCAAAATCACCACTTTGTTTTCACATTGTGGTGTTACCTTACATCTAACATTAAATAATATCCCCAAGTGAATATCGCCACACACCTTGCAGCTCAAACAGGAACAGCAGGCACCAACTTCTGGTGATGATGTCACCGCTGTATACACAAAAAAATCTGTGCATCTTAAAAACTTACAGGGAAAGTAAAAATATATCGTAGCCTACTCCCAAAATCACTGTTGGACAATTTACCAATTAGCCAGTTTTCTAGGATAAACAGGATAGTCTCTGATGAGAGACAGCTAGTGATGAGAGAGGATGAGATGGCAAGTAAGTCCCTGAAAAGAGGCTATTCAATGAAATGTATTAAGGAGGCTAAAATTAGTAATAGTAAGATGACCAAGAGAGCTGCAAGCTCTGAAGCACCACCTCCATGTGTGTTTACTCCTAGGTTCAACTTGGTTACTCAGCAACTGAAACAGTCAACGTATTAATATTGGGACACTTTATCCATTGATGATTCTCTGAAAGGGGTATTCAAGACCCGTCCTCTGATTGGATATAGAAGGTCCTAGGTGGAGGACCAAAATGTTGGATGTAAGGCAACACCACAATGTGAAAATAAAGTAGTGATTTTGATTGATTAAACCGGGTGCGAGGTGATTATTCTTGGATCAAATGTATGTATATATATATATATATATATATACACAGTATATATATACCACAAATATATATACACACACATATATACACCAGAGCAGACTGGCATAGTCATAGAAAAATAAAATCTGCCCTAAAAACACATTCCAATATCATAAAGGAGGGACTTAACGTAGACTCTGGTTTTCTTGCATTCTACCAAAACTTTATATGAACATAATTAATAGCTAATGTATGCCTTTATTTTTTTATTATTGCCACTACTATTACTATACTTTTATTTGAACTAATTTATATACACACACATTATGCAGCTGTATGTGAGTTTAATACTTATCTCTGCTCTGTAATGGGTTTATTGTTTCTCCTGATTTTATTTTTTCTTCCCTCTCAAACACTCTGTGCCTTTTACTCTCAAGTCAGTTCTGCTATACTCTCACTCCCCTTCTTTAACTACATCTTGTTTTTAGGGCTCAATTTATCAATCAAGGGTGGATCCAATGCCCAAATTTAACATTGCACACAAGCGCTATTTTGTGCTCACCTGTAACCCCTCCCTTTCCCGCACGCAGCCAATCATTTTGTGGGCAGGAGCTGTCAATCTCCCCAGTCAGACGAGACTGGGGAGATTAAAATTATCCACCTAAGAAGCGGAGAAGAGGGTTGGGAAGCAGTGGTCTGTTGACCGCAGCTTGATAAATCCTGACTGCAGATTCTCCTGTGAGAGCCTGCAGTCGAAGGGAGGAGAAGGACTTCATAAATTGAGCTCTAAGTGTTAAATTCTATCATATTGATTAGTATTGCTTCAGACCTGAGGAAGAGAGAGAAGCTCTCAAAAGCTTGTCTTTTAAATATCATGTTAGTCCAATAAAAAAATCTATCATTGTATTCTGCAATACTTATTATGACAGCTGATATATAAATATGATTTATTTTTAAGATATGAGGACAGATTTGTTTTAATGCTGTAAAGGACCCAGTTTAACCATTATCACCAGGCAGTAAGAGTTATATGTCATATGATTTTTATGAGTGGTCAATATGGGAAACCATGATTCGTTAACCTAGACAGACACCAACATAGTCAAACACCAGTAGTAGCAAGTCAGTGGTAGAAAGTCAATTGTCACATAAGATATACCAGACTGTTGCCTTCACCTCTTCAAATTAGGTGTAGAACAAGGCAGCATCTTATGAGCAAGAGAAAGAGAGAGAGGCGTTCCTCTTTAAAATACTTGTGACACAAAAGATAGACTAATGGTTTGTATTTCAAATAGACCAATTAAAATGTTTAAGCAATATACGTAAATTTGAAACATTAAGCTTAATATCTACTTAAATAATTCTACTTGTTCTAAATAACCAACTGTCTTATCTCAAACGAGGGGGACCATGCTACATCCCAACTGAAATAAAACTGATAGCTATAGGGTATCTGCACTAGAAAAATGTTGCATCTATTTATTTTAGTTTGTAGATTAATAAAAAAGTATTAGTTTACAGCTGAATAGTGACAGCCTGTATATATATATATAATATATATATTATTTTTACATTTGATTTCATAAGTTATCCCCTGGCACCAGTCCAACGTATATATACATCATGCTGTACATAGACCATCAGGAATCAAGGTAGAGGTGCCCTAAAGTAGCAATTATAGGGAAGGAGGAGGTGGGTGGACTGCTACACTACTGAAAAAAATAAAATAATAATAAATCTAAAAATAAAACTAAGTACTGGCAGATACCTGCCAGTACCTAAGAAAGTGGAAATAATTGGGAAAGGGAAGGGATCAGGGATGTAAGGGTGATCCTACACTGCAGAAAACCATTAAATAAATCAAATTAATAAAAAATAAGACTTTATACTTGCAGACTGTCTGCCAATACCTAAGATGGTGGTCAGAAGTGTGGGTGGGTGGTGGGGAGAGAGCTGTTTAGGACTGTTTGGGAGGGATCATGAAGGTGGGAAGTGTCAGGTCGGAGCATAATCCCTGCATTAAAATACTATTAATGGCTTTCTAATTGCGAAAAACAAATTGCAAAGCCATGCACGTCTGCTATTTCAGAGAACCTTTTACAACCATTTGTCTTATGACTGCTGTAGTTATGTATAAATAATTTGACTTTTTTTTTTTAATATATGAATGCGAAATAGTGGCATGAACTGTACCAAAATGAGACGAGATCAATACCTTGAGTCTCTACTATATATATATCCAGTTGATAATATGTCTGTAAGATGATACACTATGACTAGCTGTACTATTCTGGCCCTTAGTATGGTTATTGGTTTAACAGTATACATATGTTTTATAAAAGTTTGACACATTATTTCATATTTGTCCACAATATTATGCATATTTTTTATAACCTAAGTCTGTGGTATGCTTCAGTTTGAAGTAATTAGATGCTTGGTTTGCTGCAAATTATGCTTTGTATTAGCTGAGTTTGGTGGCATAATTATCATTATGTAAGTTATTTTACAAGATTCTGGGGTAAGTTCTATTATGCTGTAGTCCAAAGAACATGCCACAATCCAATACAGCATAATTTGTAGCTGTCAATATATGCGCCTGTATTCTCACTTGTTTACTGACGATCACGGTTGCTGGATTACGCAACCAGCATTATCCGGCCATTTTTTGCTTTGTTTTTCATTTTGTCTATTCTGTCTCGCCATAGTCAGCCCTGCGCATGCGCACTGCGCAGTGGCGCAGTGAGGATGCCGGCGAACAGCTTGTCACATTGGTTCTTGATTGTTAGTGGGGTATTTAAGGGGTATGTCACGGTTATTTTGTATGTCTGTCTGTCTGATGAAGGGGCACCACCCCGAAACGTCACAATAAATTGACAACTTGATGTCACACGGTGAGTGCCTTTGCCTATGTTGTTTCTTATGTGTATATCGCTTGCACGAAGCACCCCAGAAGTTGCATAGTACTTCGTGTTGCCTGCTGTTGTGTGCCAAACCCCTGCTTGCTTTACTATATATACTGTATATATATATATATATATATATATATATATATATATATATATATATATATATATATATATATATATATATAGTTTTGATAGGTAGATTAAAAAAAACAAGGCTCTATTGCTGTTTAAATAGAATGATAGCAAAAATGCTAAAAGTTCTTATGTATTTTGGGCAAATGTTTCTCCTAAATTCCCGGTAGTGAAGGGGTTAAGCTATAGCATTACTTTCATATAAATATGGACAAAAAAATGTACACTAACAAGTATTTTAAGGTAAAAGCTATCCTTTTCCTTATATTTTTTTTATACAGCACATATTTCATGACTTAAAAGATTATACTTTATGTATTTTTAAAACTGTGTTAGACATTGCAGCTGAGCTTGGATGTTATTTCATGTTTTCGCTATTTTTTCTGTAAAATGGTAAATTTCCCTGCGCCTCTAGGCTTAAAGTGTGACCTCTCTTTTATTGTTCTCATTTTTTCTGCACTTTCCATCAAAACTGTAGTTTTCTTTAATCCCTTAATGCATTTCAAAGTTTCTGTCAGCCTTCTTCCTTTCTCAGTAATGTAGCTTTTAGGGGGAAAAAAGTAGACTAAAGTGCAAAAGAGACAAAAGGTTTACCTTGCAGACAAATACTTACACCTTGATTTTCGTGTTTTACAATGGACATGATATAACAGAGCCTAAAGAAGCTTTTAACGGTATAAATAGTGACAGAACGTTGTTTCCATTTGTTTAGAGCTGTCACCTTTAGTCCTATCCCTGAATAAGGAACATTTTTCTCTCTTTTTACTTTATATATGAAGTTATTTAGCCTACATTGGTTGGTATTAGGCCACAATTCACCTAAGGGAATTTAAATGTACAAGACATCTTTATATGCAGGATGACAAAAAAATGCTTTAAAATACCATTTAAATATTATGATAGCAACTTTGAGAGCAGTGATTTTCTAACTGTTTTTGTAGATAGATAGATAGATAGATAGATAGATAGATACATTTAAATATTAATAGATAGTAGAGATATATGTACATATTAATAGACAGATAGATAGATAGATAGATAGATAGATAGATAGATAGATAGATAGATAGATAGAGCCAGGTAACCCGTGCAGTCCAGAATTTATTCAGTCAGGAGACATCCAGAAACAAGGTAAGGTAGACCTTCTGCTAATAGATAGATAGACAGATAGATATACATATTAATTAATAGATAGATAGATGTACATATTAATAGATAGATAGAAAGATAGATAGATAGATAGATAGATAGATAGATAGATAGATAGATAGATGTACATATTAATAGATGACAGAAAGATAGATAGATAGATAGATAGATAGATAGGTAGATTATAGATAGATAGATAGATAGATAGATAGATAGATAGATAGATAGATATGTGTATTTAAATGTATACATTATAACCATGTGAGCACTGAGACAAGTGGACAGACAAACAAATGGAATACGGTGGTGGCTGAAGTTAAAGGGACACGAAACCCAATTTTTTTCTTTCATGATTTAGAAAGAGCATGCAATTTTAAACAACTTTCTAACTTACTTATACTTATCTCTTTATAACCTTTGCTGAAAAGCATATCTAGATAGGCTCAGTAGCTGCTAATTGGTGGCTGCCCATAGATGCCTCCTGGGATTGGCTCACCCATGTGCATTGCTATTTCTTCAACAAAGGATATCTATATAATGAAACAAATGAGATAATAGAAGTAAATTGCAATGTTATTTAAAATTGTATTCTCTATCTGAATCATGAAAGAAATTTTTTTGGTTTAATGTCCCTTTAAGTTCAGCTAGTTCCCTAGGGTATTGTAAGGAATCGGAAAACAGGACCCTTATACGCCACCCAATGAGCTATACTCTACAGAGGAATGGATGTGAACGGCTACGCAGTTATTGTAAATAGAAGAAAAGGAATCACAAATGGATTGCTATTATTAACCAGAAGAGTAATACTTTTTAAATCAAGTGGATGCATAAGGTTAAGGTTCAATACCTTCTGCCTTTTCTGCCTTTTAACAGACAAATACTGTGTTTTGTTCTTGGATATTTTTATTTCCTGGATTTTATGCACAGTGTGTAAAGGACCATATACATTATCTCTTTACAACTCTTATCTCAGATGTTTTTACTTAAAGGGACATGACACCCATTATTTTTTTCATGATCCAGATAGACAATACAATTTTAAAAAAAAGTTTCCAATTTATTTCTATTAGCCAATTTGTTTCAATCTCATGTTATTCTTTCTTGAAGAGCTATCTAGCGTGCATGTGTTTTAAGCACTACATGAAAGGAAATAGGGCTGCAATCTAGTGCTCTTACTAATGTATAACATTACAATACTACTGTCATATAGTACTCCAGACTTGTGCACACTCCTGAACTTTCGTTACTGCTTTTCAACAAAGGATAACAAGAAAATGAAGACAAATTGATAATAGAAGTAAATTGGAAAGTTGTTTAAAATTGTATGCTCTGTTTGAATCGTGAAAGTAGAATTTTGGGTTTTATATCCCTTTAAGGTTTATGTAATATACTGAATGCATAGCTCCTTTGAAGCGCATCAAGGGGAATTGGAATGGGTATATACTGTTTGTATCTTTTTTTCTATTTAGATCAGCTCAGTAAGGATACTACAGAGAACCTGCAACTTAGAGGGACAGTCTACTGTGAAAATTGTTATTCTTTAAAAAGATAAATAACCCCATTATTACCCATTCCCCAGTTTTACATAGCCAAATAAATGGCTCCTAGATTTTGAACATATTTGTTAAAGGGACATCGAACCCAAATTTTTTCTATCGTGATTCAGATAGAGCATGCAGTTTTAAGCAACTTTCTAATTTACTCCTATTATCAAATTTTCTTCATTCTCTTAGGCCTAGATTTAGAGTTGGGCGGTAGCCGTGAAAACCAGCGTTAGAGGCTCCTAACGCTGGTTTTAGGCTACCTAATCCGCCTCACTAACCCTATAATAAATAGTATTAACCCCTAATCTGCCCTCCATAACATCGCCGACACCTAACTTCAATTATTAACCCCTAATGTGCCGAATGGAGCTCACCGCTATTCTAATAAATGTATTAACCCCTAAAGCTAAGTCTAACACTAACACCCCCTTAAGTTAAATATAATTTTAATCTAACGAAATTAATTAACTCTTATTAAATAAATTATTCCTATTTAAAGCTAAATACTTACCTGTAAAATAAATCCTAATATAGCTACAATAAAAATTATAATTATATTATAGCTATTTTAGGATTAATATTTATTTTACAGGTAACTTTGTATTTATTTTAACCAGGTACAATAGCTATTAAATAGTTAAGAACTATTTAATAGCTAAAATAGTTAAAATAATTACAAAATTACCTGTAAAATAAATCCTAACCTAAGTTACAATTAAACCTAACACTACACTATCAATAAATTAATTAAATAAAATACCTATAATTATCTACAATTAAATCTAACACTACACTATCAATAAATAAATTAAATACAATACCTACAAATAACTACAATGAAATAAACTATCTAAAGTACAAAAAATAAAAAAGAACTAAGTTACAAAAAATAAAAAAATATTTACAAACATAAGAAAAATATTACAACAATTTTAAACTAATTACACCTACTCTAAGCCCCCTAATAAAATAACAAAGCCCCCCAAAATAAAAAAAATGCCCTACCCTATTCTAAATTACTAAAGTTCAAAGCTCTTTTACCTTACCAGCCCTGAACAGGGCCCTTTGCGGGGCATGCCCCAAGAAGTTCAGCTCTTTTGCCTGTAAAAAAAACATACAATACCCCCCCCAACATTACAACCCACCACCCACATACCCCTAATCTAACCCAAAGCCCCCTTAAATAAACCTAACACTAAGCCCCTGAAGATCTTCCTACCTTATCTTCACCATACCAGGTTCACCGATCGATCCAGAAGAGTTCCTCCGATGTCCTGATCCAAGCCCAAGCGGGGGGCTGAAGAGGTCCATGATCCGGCTGAAGTCTTCATCCAAGCGGGGCAGAAGAGGTCTTCCATCCGATTGAAGTCTTCATCCAAGCGGGATCTTCTATGGTCATCCATACGGAGCGGAGCGGCAGGATCCTGAAGACCTCCGACGCGGAACATCCATCCTGGCCGACGACTGAACGACGAATGACGGTTCCTTTAAATGACGTCATCCAAGGTGGAGTCCCTCGAATTCCGATTGGCTGATAGGATTCTATCAGCCAATCGGAATTAAGGTAGGAATATTCTGATTGGCTGATTCCATCAGCCAATCAGAATCAAGTTCAATCCATCTATCAGCCAATCGGATTGAACTTGATTCTGATTGGCTGATGGAATCAGCCAATCAGAATATTCCTACCTTAATTCCGATTGGCTGATAGAATCCTATCAGCCAATCAGAATTCGAGGGACGCCATCTTGGATGACGTCATTTAAAGGAACCTTCATTCGTCGTTCAGTCGTCGGCCAGGATGGATGTTCCGCGTCGGAGGTCTTCAGGATCCTGCCGCTCCGTATGGATGACCATAGAAGATCCCGCTTGGATGAAGACTTCAATCGGATGGAAGACCTCTTCTGCCCCGCTTGGATGAAGACTTCAGCCGGATCATGGACCTCTTCAGCCCCCCGCTTGGGCTTGGATCAGGACATCGGAGGAGCTCTTCTGGATCGATCGGTGAACCTGGTATGGTGAAGATAAGGTAGGAAGATCTTCAGGGGCTTAGTGTTAGGTTTATTTAAGGGGGGTTTGGGTTAGATTAGGGGTATGTGGGTGGTGGGTTGTAATGTTGGGGGGCTTGTGTATTGTATGTTTTTTTTTACAGGCAAAAGAGCCCGAACTTCTTGGGGCATGCCCCGCAAAGGGCCCTGTTCAGGGCTGGTAAGGTAAAAGAGCTTTGAACTTTAGTAATTTAGAATAGGGTAGGGCATTTTTTTATTTTGGGGGGCTTTGTTATTTTATTAGGGGGCTTAGAGTAGGTGTAATTAGTTTAAAATTGTTGTAATATTTTTCTTATGTTTGTAAAAAAAAAATTATTTTTTGTAACTTAGTTCTTTTTTATTTTTTGTACTTTAGATAGTTTATTTCATTGTAGTTATTTGTAGGCATTGTATTTAATTTATTTATTGATAGTGTAGTATTAGGTTTAATTGTAGATAATTATAGGTATTTTATTTAATTAATTTATTGATAGTGTAGTGTTAGGTTTAATTGTAACTTAGGTTAGGATTTATTTTACAGGTAATTTTGTAATTATTTTAACTATTTTAGCTATTAAATAGTTCTTAACTATTTAATAGCTATTGTACCTGGTTAAAATAAATACAAAGTTACCTGTAAAATAAATATAAATCCTAAAATAGCTATAATATAATTATAATTTATATTGTAGCTATATTAGGATTTATTTTACAGGTAAGTATTTAGCTTTAAATAGGAATAATTTATTTAATAAGAGTTAATTTCGTTAGATTAAAATTATATTTAATTTAGGGGGGTGTTAGTGTTAGGGTTAGACTTAGCTTTAGGGGTTAATACATTTATTAGAATAGCGGTGAGCTCCAGTCGGCACATTAGGGGTTAATAATTGAAGTTAGGTGTCGGCGATGTTAGGGAGGGCAGATTAGGGGTTAATACTATTTATTATAGGGTTAGTGAGGCGGAATAGGGGTTAATAACTTTATTACAGTAGCGCTCAGGTCCGGTCGGCAGATTAGGGGTTAATAAGTGAAGGCAGGTGGAGGCAATGTTGTTGGGGGCAGATTAGGGGTTAATAGATATAATATAGGGGTCGGCGATGTTAGGGCAGCAGATTAGGGGTACATAGGGATAATGTAAGTAGCGGCGGTTTACGGAGCGGCAGATTAGGGGTTAATAATAATAATATGCAGGGGTCAGCGATAGCGGGGGCGGCAGATTAGGGGTTAATAAGTGTAAGGTTAGGGGTGTTTAGACTCGGGGTACATGTTAGAGTGTTAGTTGCAGACGTAGGAAGTGTTTCCGCATAGCAAACAATGGGGCTGCATTAGGAGCTGAACGCGGCTTTTTTGCAGGTGTTAGGTTTTTTTTCAGCTCAAACAGCCCCATTGTTTTCTATGGGGGAATCGTGCACGAGCACGTTTTTGAGGCTGGCCGCTTGCGTAAGCAACTCTGGTATCGAGAGTTGAAGCTGCGTTAAATATGCTCTACGCTCCTTTTTTGGAGCCTAACGCAGCCTTCATGTGGACTCTCAATACCAGAGTTATTTTTATGGTGCGGCCAGAAAAAAGCCGGCGTTAGCTACGCGGGTCCTTACCGACAAAACTCTAAATCTAGCCGTTAGTATCTTGAAATGCAAGAATGTAAGTTTAGATGCCGGCCCATTTTTGGTGAACAACCTGGGTTGTTCTTGCTGATTGGTGGATAAATTCATCCACTAATAAACAAGTTCTGTCCATGGTTTTGAACCAAAAAATTGCTTAGATGCCTTCTTTTTCAAATAAAGATAGCAAGAGAACGACGAAAACTTGATAATGATCTGAATCACAAAATAAAAATTTGGGTTAAGTGTACCTTTAAGCACTGCTCTGTCAGAATTCTGAAAGAAAAATGTTGTGTTTCATATCCCTTTAAATAACAGTACATGGTTTCTCTTACATTAATTTGTGACTTTAAAGATACATTTTACTATACATTTTGTTTCCCCTTAACGTGTTCCAAATTTCTTGTTCCATCTACTGCAGAGTTATAAATGCACAATAAATGGTTAATTTATTTTTATATTTGAAATTTGTTGCTTGCTCATTAAACACATCACCTGTTGAGAAGGATATGCCTATACAAATGGGCTGAACCTGCAGGTAAAGCTGACCTGCCAATGTCTAAACATAATTAGATATTAAAATGATAATTATGGCTCAGAACAACCTTTTATTTCAGATACAGTAATCTTTGTCTCTCTACAGCCCCCCACTAGCAGAATAATTAATGCTATTAGGTCCTCTTTACAGAGATTTGTGTTTCTTATTCATGTTTTCAGAAAATGTAGTGGTTTCTATAGGTGTTAAAGGAAGAGTAAACACCTAACAATTACAAGACAATTCTGTTATGCTAATATTAAATAATATATTTCCCAAATCTAATCACTTTTTAAAACAAAATAACATCTTGTTTACTGCAATTATTTTATTAGTCAAACACCACCACTTCATTTATATTGAAGAACCAATCTGGACAAGGTTTGTCACAGTCATTGGGTTAGCATTAAGTGAATTATATTGCACCTGTTATTTAAAGGTTTTTACATCCAATGTGTAACAGTATTAAGGGTTGATAACCTGAAAAGTTGTTGGTGTTTATGTTTAAATAACTTAAAGGGATAGTCTACACCAGAATTCTTATTGTTTAAAAAGATAGATAATCCCTTTACTACCCATTCCCCAGTTTTGCATAACAAACACTTTAATATTACACTTATTATCTTTGTGAATACCTTGTATCTAAGCTTCTGCAGACTGACCCCTTATTTCAGTTCTTTTGACAGGCTTGCATTTTAGCAAATCAGTGCTGACTCCTAGGTAACTCCATGGGCATGAGCACAATGTAATCTATATGACACACATGAGCTAATGACCTATAGTTGGAAAAAAAACTGTCCAAATGCATTCAGATAAAATGCCGCCTTCAAGGGCTTCAGAATTAGCATATGAGCCTACCTAGGTTTAACCTTCCACTAAGAATACCAAGAGAACAAATAAAAATTGGTAATAAAAGTAAATTGGAAAGTTGTTAAAATGTCATGCCCTATCTGAATCATGAAATCATTATTTTTGACTACACTAAGGATTTGGAGGCAGTGCACTTTATCCTTTTATCTATTTTTGGAGTTTTGTGAAGTGATTAGCTGGAATTTGAGTTATGTTTTTTATTATACTACTGCACTAGGACGACAGTGAGTAGTCATGGAAGACACACAAGATAAAGGAGCTAAGGCATTTACATTTTCCAATGCAGAAGTAGCAATGAGTATCACAATGGTTTGTGGATAGAGATATTTTCTGAACACTCCACATATGGAGGCTATGATGAAAGGGTATGAAAAGTTGTTAAAAAATCATATGGT
Source organism: Bombina bombina (assembly GCF_027579735.1). NCBI lineage: Eukaryota > Metazoa > Chordata > Amphibia > Anura > Bombinatoridae > Bombina > Bombina bombina. The sequence goes on from NC_069508.1 coordinate 74,985,097, forward strand.
ATTTCAGTAGCGTGCCACAACTATAGCAGAGTACCATAGGATTAAAATAAGGATGAGAACTCGGACAACTCTTTTAGCTGATGAAGATTATTGCCAAAATGTTGAACATTTCTTCAATAAGAGTTAATTGAACATTATAATCCTTGCTGTTGCATATCTGCAGAAAGATATTTCTGAGGTGTAGACAATGAGAACCCCCATTAATAACATGAATTGTGACAAAGAACGAAAAAGAAAAGGCGCCAACATAGTGTGATACGGTTTTAAAAGGTTCTCACGCCCCACGCATTCAATTATCGTACTTACAAGAAGTCAGGCACTTGATAAGTGCTACACAGGCCTTCTGGAACATTAAGAGCTGTCCAGGTAGCTGCTCGCTCGTCACACAGGGGGATCTCTTTATACAATGGCTCTCCTTTCAGCCAAAAATGTGCAGTATCCCTGGAGCTCTAAATGTTGTGGTACTGCTACTACTAGGAATAGTGACCCTCCGGACCTGTACCCAACCAAGTGGGCTAGCAGCGTAACAATCGAGCACTTCAAGATACTGGGACATAAAATATCACTCAAGCTGTGATGAAGATAGAGTCTAGAAGCAAATGTTTAATAAAAACATATAAAATCACAACGCGTTTCCCGGTCTACACGACCGCTTCCTCAGGTGAATAACTCTATCTAAAAATCACAGCTTATATTAGCCTTGCTCGGCGTCTAAGCCTAAACAAGGCGCATGCGTGAAGGAGTATGCTATCCCCAATCAAAAAGGTGGTGTGTATCTAGGTTCTTGTGATAGGTTCATATTGGCGGTGCCACAACCAATCCAGCGTTGGGTGTATATCGGCTCCATAGTAAACAGGAGACAAATGTGTTAGTAAATTCCAAGCGTATTAGTTAAACGTGTAATATAATAACATAACTATTAATGTTATTATAATAGGTTTTAAAAACCTCTACTTGTAACTTGGTAACAAACCATACAATTAAATATGTGCTAACTCGAGTTACTATGTATCAGATGGATTACATTGTTGCTGTATTACTGATCCGCCAAGTGTTCTAATCTCTGAACGTATATACATTCCCAGACCGGGTTGCATCTCCTACAGGCATTTACATAGTATATTACATCTTATGTACATATAACAACCTACATAATAAAATAGCTATTCTAAATAAAGGATATAAAAGTTATAAAAACATATACGTATATACCATATAAATCATACCGTGTAAATGCTTCAGAAAAAGGCTCAAAATATCGCTGTCCTCAATCTACTAGCTCTCGATAGTCTACAATCAACTGGGTATGTCTACTCAAATAGGCCAAGTTATTGTGTCACTGTTCTTCAAAAGTGTGTATATAATGACTAACTACACTAGACCCAAAAAAAAAAGTTTAAAAAACAAATATTTAATTAAACTATAACAGGGGGTGGATTAAATGGGAAGACTGACAGATAATTCATATATAGAGACAGTCAGCTTCCAATTAATTGAATGCTGCCATATCTAGATTTTCATTAAGACCATATGGATTCAAGGTCTTCATTTTCCATATCCAATATGTCTCTCTTTGCCTAAGGTCAATTAGTCTATTTCTATCCCACTTTTGAACTATTTGTTCAATAGGAAAGATACTATATATATCTGTCTGTCCATCATGACAGCATACTCCATGCCTAGAGACGCTGTGTTTAATACAGGAATTTCTTACATTTCTCATGTGCTCCCCCCATCTTTTTTTCAGGGGTCTTGAGGTTCTCCCTATATACTGCAGGCCACATTTGCACACATGAGCAAACTTATATTACTGGAATTGTATATAGATGGACTAGGTGCCAGACTGGATGGGAATTAAGAAGTTCTTACGGTCGGAGACTGGGGCCCATTTATCAAGCTCCATACAGAGCTTGTGGGCCCGTGTTTCTGGCGAGTCTTCAGACTCACCAGAAACACAAGTTATGAAGCAGCGGTCTAAAGACCGCTGCTCCATAACCCTGTCTGCCTGCTCTGAGCAGGTGGACAGGAATCGCCGGAAATCAACCCAATCGAGTAAGATCGGGTTGATTGACACCCCATGCTGGAGGCCGATTGGTCGCGAGTCTGCAGGGGGCGGCGTTGCACCAGCAGCTCTTGTGAGCTGCTGGTGCAATGCTGAATACGGAGAGCGTATTGCTCTCCGCATTCAGCAAGGTCTTGTGGACCTGATCCGCACTGTCGGATCAGGTCCGCAAGACCTTTCTTAAATAGGGGCCAATGTGGTTTTCATCATCAGTGGAGGGAGATGAGCAGTACTGATACACAATAACACAGTTTGTAGGTAGTGTGGTGGCCCTTAGTACCAGAATATTAAAACAAAAAGGGTTGTCCACTTTTTCAAATTATTTTATAAAAAGACAAATAATATAGATACGCAAAATTAATAATTACCTATAAGCTACAAAAGTATAAAACAAGCCTCAAGAAAATACCAAAAGCTAAAACATCCAGTCCAAATTATACAGGGCAACTTTATCTTAAATAAACCCAGATTAAGCAATATTACCTAAACATAGTGAACCAGAGAATCTATCCCAAGAAAAATGCAATTCAGTCTTCCAGTGTGCTCTCTCTCTCTCTCTCTCTCTCTCTCTCTCTCTCTCTCTCTCTCTCTCTCTCTCTCATCAGTTGCTTCTAGGAGGTAAGGAAGATAAAAAGTGTGTATACTAACTGTTGACTCCCATTGTATACTTAATTTACTCAATGTGTGTCCTACCATATACCAATCAAAGCTACATGGGAGTGTCCTTCTTAGACAAAGACAAGGCCAAAGCCTAGTCTATATTTTACATATATTTGTATAATCACAGTATAATTTAAGAATTAACTACTTGAAAATTCTAGGGATAAATTCTCTGGTTCTATGACACCACAGGTAGAATCAAATACAATTGGTGATCTGGAGGAGGCACTGGCATTAAAGGAGCTTGGCGATTTCAACCCCGTGACAGGTACTTTATAAAGGACTATCCGTCTGTCCATGTAAGCAACAGGATTTATTTCATTTTGTTTGTATATTTTTTAAACCTTATGTTGACATTGTTTTCTCACAAAAGCCATCAGTTGATCAGGGTGTGTGCATAAAGACATTGGGGTTAAAGGAACATAAAACCCAAAAATTGTATTTCATTATTTAGACAGAGCTTACAACTTTAAACAACTTTCCAATTTACGTCTATTGTCTAATTTGTTTTGTTATCTTGGTATTCTTTGTTTGAAAATAGGTAGGCTCAGGAGCTTGGAGCTAGATGCTGATTGGTGGCTGCACATATATGCCTCCTATCATTGGCTTACCAATATGTTCAGCTAACTCTGATTAGTGCATTGCTACTTTTTCAATAACGAATACCAAGAAAATAAAGCAAAATTGATAATAAAGGTATACTGTAATTTTGTTTAAAATTGTTTGTTCTATCTGAATCACGAAAGAAAAAATGTGGGTTTCATGTCCCTTTACACAATAAAATCAAGTTTACCCCTTAAAGTTACAATTCAAGTCTGGATCCCACGATACTCTAAGAATGCTAATGAGATGAAAAAGCTTGCATTCCATAACAATATGTCTGAAACAGAATTGAATGCTTTAAAATCCTGTAAGACAAATAAAAGATTATTTGCAAGCAAGATGAAAAGGGTGGAGTGATAGCTCTCCTTAATAAGGTATAGTATGTTAGTAAGATTGAGCAATGACTCCCTGATGAGGAAGTATATTGCCGTTTAACATGGGACCCTACTTTAAGCATACAGAAAGAAATCTATCGCTTTATTAAGAAGGCTTTTAATAATGGGCTGATTGATGTTGAAACTAAGAAACTTTTGTGCAAAGATGATGGGTTAATGCCTGTTTTCTATACACATTCCAGGGTTCCTAAAAAGAGATCCCTTGGGAGGGATAGAATGGACAGTATAGAATACATTTTTACTACAATTTCTATCTACTGTATTTAGATAGGATACTTGGGCCATATGTGGAACAGACAATGTCTACGGTTATAAATTTATGCTCAAGATTAAGGATTTTTTGGGATAACTAATGTTTATTTTGTTCACACTGGACAGAGTGAACTTATACACATCAACAGATAATGAAGTTGCTTGCCAGTGAAAAAATGTATTAGCTACTCATAGTTGTTTTACTATTCAACATGAATTTATTTAGGAACTTCTTTAAATTATTTTGTATTGCAATTATTTTAAGTTCCAGGACAATGTGTTTTAAAGAAGAAATTAAGTGCAATGAGACCAACCTACATCAAGACTTTTATGAAATGTTTTGAAGAAAGCTTTGTTTATCAAAATAGCTTATTTATACTATTTGGGGCTATAAAGATAAAGTACTTTGGTGTATAAAGAAGGGGTGTTTGAAGACACTTATGTATAAATAATAAATAAACAATAGGCATGTGCATTCATCTATTTCAGGAGGAAATGAATGCCGAACATGGCGGCCGCCAGCGTCATTCAGCTATTTTCGGAGCAAATCACACTATGATCTGGATTTGTACAAATTTTAGTGTATTGCACTATCACAAGAAAAAAAATTTACTCCAAAAATATCTGAATGTCACTGGCAGCCTTTATGTTCGGCATTCGTTTCCTCCCGAAATAGATGAATGCACATTATTATTATTATCAGGTATTTGTAGAACACCAACAGATTCTGCAGCGCTATAAACATAGGCGGTATACAAGGTAACATTTATAGGGGATCAAAAGGGTAAATAATAATACAATGACAAACACACATACTCACAATACCCTTCACATGAAAGATGGGATTACCCATACTTAAATGAGTTGTATCATGCCCCTTTAAATAGCAGGTGCTTGCCTTAGAAAAAGCAAGCACCTACAGTATATGCGTGTTGGCTTTTGCAGTCATTTGGGCTTTAAAAGGGACCCTTGCACCACAAAATATGCACTCTAATGGGACAAGTGACCCCTCTTTTTAAAGAAGACTTTAAAGAAGACGTCACATGGATAAGTGGTTATATTCTGACCACTGTGTTAAAGTACAGTAAAGTCAAAATGACATGTAAATAGATTAGATTGAGCATGCCATTTAAAAAAAAAAAAAAACTTTTAATTTACTTGTACCATCAATTTTACTTAGTTCTGTTGGTATCCTTTGTTAAACTGTAACCCTAGGTTAGCTCAGGAGTGTGCACATTTCTTTAGCCATCTGGTAAAAGTGTTTGCAACAATGTTTACAGCACTGTTACATAGATACAAACACTGCTGTGACAGACACTAATTTTGACTTTACTGTCCCTTTTAATAATGTGTCGTAACAATGACAAATACATCTCAACTTTGGTTCTGTGGTGGGGTTTTTATGCTTTTTACTACCAGACTAATATATAAAAATACCCCACATTTGAAAACAGGGTTTCAGGATTGTGGTGAACTTTGTGGTCAAAGTTCAAGCATACTGGCTCTATGAATGATCACTGTGTATATAGACAATGGCGAAATATATGCACTAAACAAACAAAATTGGCCAAGGCCCAATATTTCGGTGAAAATCTGAACAATAACATATCTAACACTAGAAAGTTTTGGAAACTCATAAATAACTTACAAAATCCACCAATCCACTCCCAACCCTCCACTGTCAATGTGGATAACCAAAACCTGCAACTCCCCTTAGAATTAGCAAATGCCTTTAACAATTGTTTTGTCAGATGCTCCACCACCCTGATTGACAAACTAATAAATGGCACGCATCCTGAAGCTACAAATGTGGATAAGGCCCCACTTAAACAGCAAAGACCCAATATAGAGAAGTTCAATTTTAGACCTGTACCCATCACGGTCGTTAAGAAACACCTTAATAATCTAAAAATGAAAAACCAGTCTGGACCTGATCAAATCCCAGCAATGCTGTTGAAGCTCAGTGCGCCGGCAATTGCTAAGCCTGTCACAACCCTAATTAACGAATCCTTGGTGTCTGGATACATACCCAAACTCTGGAAAACTGCAAGATTAGTGCCTATTCATAAAAGTGGGGAGTTAACCTTGGTTTCTAACTATCACCCTATATCATTGCTCCCAGTATTGTCAAAAATCTTAGAAAAATACGCCCATATGCAATTATGCGAGTATTACCAACTTTCTAATTATCTGACCCCTGATCAATCAGGTTTTCGACCGAATCACTCCACTACAACTGCCCTCCTAAAAGTTTGCAACGACATCCAAACTGGCATGGAGCAAGGAGACCTAACTGGAGCTATTTTCCTTGATTTTGCTAAGGCTTTTGACACAGTGGACCCCGAAATACTACTGCTCAAACTAAAAAACTCTGGTATTGCTGATCGTCCGTTAACCTGGTTTAGATCATATGTATCGGATCGATCACAATATGTCTCTGTTTCTAACAGTGACTCCCTCCCTCTCCCAGTCACGTGTGGTTTTCCCCAAGGTTCCATTCTCGGCCCCCTACTATTCACATTATTTATAAATGATTTGCCTAATGTCTGCAAATCCTCAACACATGTACGTAGACAACACAGTAATCTATGCAAACAAATCTGATCTGCCGCAGCTTGAAGCAGTGCTCCAAGACCAGTTCACAGAGGTAGAAAAGTGGATCTCAAAAAACAAACTCTTCCTAAACACTGAATAAACTGTCACAATGATATTTGGAATTGGGCCTAAATTACAAAAATTACAAAATTCCCATCTACGCATCAAAACAAAATCCAATTGCCCGCTTATCGCAGTCCACTCTTTCAAATACTTGGGTATGTTCTTAGACCCTAATCTATCTTTTGGCCTCCACATAGAAAAACTTGCATCTAAACTTTATCCAAAATTAGGTGCCCTGTACAGAAACAAATCTTGCCTCAGCCCTAAAGTAAAGGAAAAGACCGCAAATGCTGATGCCTATCATGGATTATGGGGATGTAGTATACGCACCTGCACCGCAAACTCACCTTAATAAACTTAACACATTGTATAACTCGTTCTGCCAATTTGTGCTACAATGTAACTACACTGTGTGCAGAATTATTAGGCAAATTAGTATTTTGACCACATCATCCTCTTTATGCATGTTGTCTTACTCCAAGCTGTATAGGCTCGAAAGCCTACTACCAATTAAGCATATTAGGTGATGTGCATCTCTGTAATGAGAAGGGGTGTGGTCTAATGACATCAACACCCTATATCAGGTGTGCATAATTATTAGGCAACTTCCTTTCCTTTGGCAAAATGGGTCAAAAGAAGGACTTGACAGGCTCAGAAAAGTAAAAAATAGTGAGATATCTTGCAGAGGGATGCAGCACTCTTAAAATTGCAAAGCTTCTGAAGCGTGGTCATCGAACAATCAAGCGTTTCATTCAAAATAGTCAACAGGGTCGCAAGAAGCGTGTGGAAAAACCAAGGCGCAAAATAACTGCCCATGAACTGAGAAAAGTCAAGCGTGCAGCTGCCAAGATGCCACTTGCCACCAGTTTGGCCATATTTCAGAGCTGCAACATCACTGGAGTGCCCAAAAGCACAAGGTGTGCAATACTCAGAGACATGGCCAAGGTAAGAAAGGCTGAAATACGACCACCACTGAACAAGACACACAAGCTGAAACGTCAAGACTGGGCCAAGAAATATCTCAAGACTGATTTTTCTAAGGTTTTATGGACTGTTGAAATGAGAGTGAGTCTTGATGGGCCAGATGGATGGGCCCGTGGCTGGATTGGTAAAGGGCAGAGAGCTCCAGTCCATCTCAGACGCCAGCAAGGTGGAGGTGGAGTACTGGTTTGGGCTGGTATCATCAAAGATGAGCTTGTGGGGCCTTTTCGGGTTGAGGATGGAGTCAAGCTCAACTCCCAGTCCTACTGCCAGTTTCTGGAAGACACCTTCTTCAAGCAGTGGTACAGGAAGAAGTCTGCATCCTTCAAGAAAAACATGATTTTCATGCAGGACAATGCTCCATCACACGCGTCCAAGTACTCCACAGCGTGGCTGGCAAGAAAGGGTATAAAAGAAGAAAATCTAATGACATGGCCTCCTTGTTCACCTGATCTGAACCCCTTTGAGAACCTGTGGTCCATCATCAAATGTGAGATTTACAAGGAGGGAAAACAGTACACCTCTCTGAACAGTGTCTGGGAGGCTGTGGTTGCTGCTGCACGCAATGTTGATGGTGAACAGATCAAACACTGACAGAATCCATGGATGGCAGGCTTTTGAGTGTCCTTGCAAAGAAAGGTGGCTATATTGGTCACTGATTTGTTTTTGTTTTGTTTTTGAATGTCAGAAATGTATATTTGTGAATGTTGAGATGTTATATTGGTTTCACTGGTAAAAATAAATAATTGAAATGGGTATATATTTGTTTTTTGTTAAGTTGCCTAATAATTATGCACAGTAATAGTCACCTGCATACACAGATATCCCCCTAAAATAGCTATAACTAAAAACAAACTAAAAACTACTTCCAAAACTATTCAGCTTTGATATTAATGAGTTTTTTGGGTTCATTGAGAACATGGTTGTTGTTCAATAATAAAATTAATCCTCAAAAATACAACTTGCCTAATAATTCTGCACTCCCTGTACAAGACCCACCATTGTGACATGCTAAAAGAACTAAACTGGCTGTCACTGGAATCCAGACGCACCCTCCATCTTTCCTGCCTTGTGTTTAAGTGCCTTTCTGGGAAGCTCCCACCCTACCTGAGCAGAATGCTCTCCCCGGCTATTCCCACCTCCTATAACCTCCGATCTAGTACCAGCACATTATTTAGTTTGCCTCCATACAAAAAGAAAGCAGCTCGATCCTCCTTTTCCTACAGAGCACCACAGTTATGGAATGACCTCCCGCACACTTTCAAACCTCCCCCAAGCCTAAAATCCTTTAAGAGATCCCTCTCTACATATCTCAAAACAGAATGCACCTGTCATGGTTGATTATATATTTCTTACCTGTTCTATGTAAAATTTTTGCATCTATTGTGTATTATTGTTTTTGAATTTTATTGTACCATATTGTATCAATGCAATGTTTTGTGGTCCCAGGACATACTTGAAAATGAGAGAAATCTCAATGTAATCCTTCCTGGTAAAATATTTTATAAATAAAATAAATAAATAAATTTAAATAGGGGTTTCATGTTCTTGTAATTATGAAGTTTTCACCATAATAAGACTGAAAGCCTCTAGCTTTATTTTTTTTTTCTACTGTTGATGGTATTAGGTAAAATGTCCATTTTATAAAATCCCTGACAACCCTGTACAATTTAGAACTCTGCATATTCAAAATGTCAGCTTACAACTTTCTCCTGTTAATGTTATCTCTAAACCAGGTGTATGTTTTTAAGCAATTAACTTATTTATTTTTTGTCATGGTGTATATTCTTCAGCATTAAAGGGACAGGAACCCAAAAAATGTTCTTTTATGATTTGAATATAATCTATAATTTTAAACAACTTTCTAATGTACTTCTATGATCAAATTTGCTTCATTCGCTTGTTATCCATTGTTAAAGGAACAGCATTGCACTACTGCAATTAGCTGAACACATCTAGTTAGCCAATCACAAGAGACAAATGTGTGCAGGCACCAATTAACAGCAGCTCCCAATTGTTTAGGATATGTGCGTATTATTTTTTTAAAAGGGATACTAAGAACAAAGCACATTTGAAAATAAAAGTGAATTCAAAAGTGTCTTAATATTACGTGCTCCAACTGAATCATGCAAGTTTAATTTTGATTTCTCTATCCCTTTAAGGTTCCATAAGAGTGCTGGATATTTTTCTATTTTGTTTCTTTTCCTTTTCTTTTTTTGTTTTTAAGTCATAATAAATGTTTTATGGCTACAATTAAATAATGTAAGTCAGAAATACAATCTTTATTGCATGTATTTTAAAAGAAATATGCTTAGGGCATAGTTTTTATATTTATGTTATATATTATAGTATTTAAACCAGTTTCAATGCAGGAATTGTTATTACAAGTGTGTTAATCAACAGAAATACATTTACTGTGTACAGGATGATTTAAATTATTCCTATTAATCAACTGCTTGATTAATAGAATTAAATCTACATTAATTTCAAAGAGTTTTTTAAATTAATTATAGTGTTTCAATTTTTGAAAAACATGATGATGAAAAAAAAAGTAAGTATGGTGTATTTTAAATTTTCAAACAATTAAAGTTTTGTGATTTATATTTATTAATTGATTTCCTGGGTAGAAAGTATGTGTAAGTGCAAGCTAATTATTTATGGTTTCCCATTAGGGTTTTAAGGATGGTTGATTTATTACATTCGTTGTTTGCTAAATTGAAATATGCCTTCTGGCAAGATTGTAAACACTAGGCAGCAAATGAGATCAGGAAGATATGGATACAGTATGCTAAGGTAAAATAAACTATTATTGTACAGAAGCCCCTCATGCATTCTTATATCTTTTCAATTAAAATTATTCTGATATATTCCTTCCTTCTCTGTTTCACAATGTAGATTATTTTTTTCTTTCTTTCTTTCTATCTATCTATCTATCTATCTATCTATCTTCTATCTATTTATCTATCTATCTATCTATCTATCTATCTATCTATCTGCCTGTCTTTCTGTCTGTCTATTATAGGTCAGCCTTGTGCATGCTTAAAGATTTTTAGGTTTTTTTCTGTTCACATTTTGGCTTATTAGAACCTATTTTGCACTAAAAAAAAGGAAACAAGTTACAGAAAATACAAAACATAAAAACAAATAAACTTCCCTTCTTGGGCGATTGTAGCTTGCACTGGCGTCTCTCCAGCCGTTTAATAGCAGAATTGTAGAACAAATGGCAGCGTTTTTCTCCCTCATGACACACAGGCCCATATTTATCAAGGTCTGTCGGACCTGATCCGACAGTGCGGATCAGGTCCGACAGACCTCGCTGAATACGCGAGCAATACGCTCGCCGTATTCAGCATTGCACCAGCAGACTCGCGGCCAATAGGCCAGCAGCAGGGGGTGTCAATCAACCCGATAGTACTTGATCGGGTTGATCTCTGGCGATGTCTGTCCGCCTGCTCAGAGCAGGTGGACAGGTTATGGAGCAGCGGTCTTTGTGACCGCTGCTTCATAACTGCTGTTTCTGGCGAGCATGCAGAAGCTTGATAAATATGCCCCACAGTGTGGATCTTTAGAAGATTTCAACCTCTGTTTACCTCCCGACCCCAAGTGCCTCAAAAGGAAAAATACAACATAGTGAAAAACAGCAAAACTTCAAAGATGCACTCGATGGAATACTCACAGGAATACGTAGAAGTAAAAATTGTGTTTATTCAAAGATAGCCAAATCTTGTTATGTAAGCTCACATTTGTTTTAAACCACTCTTGAGAAAGGTGGTTACCCTCCAGAACTGGTCAAGATTTTATTTACACAAGAGCTTTTAAACTATATGCTTTTATTAACCTGGATTATGTTTTTGACGAAACAAGAGTCCAGCTTTCTTTGTATTCTTGTGAGTACATTCTGTTCAGGGAATCTTTGAAGTTTTGCACTATGTCAATGTTTTCCTTTTAAGGCACTTGGTTCCAGGAGGTAAATCGAGGTTGAAATCTTCTAAAGATCCACACTGTGTGTCCTGAGGGAGAACAGAGCTACAATTTGTTCTACAACCTATTTTGAGCTGCATACAGTCAATTTTTATTTCTTATGTTATTAAGGAATCAATCACATGTTCTGTTTTGAATTTTCTCCTTCAAGACCAAAACTGTAGATGTTAAAGGAGTGAAGATTATATGTCAGCAACATAATAATGGTGCTACAGAATTATTTTTTACTTTTACAAATCAGCTATGATATTCATGCTCACCTATAAATCAATCAGTTTCACTCTGCATTCAATTTTGTAATAAAATCTTATGAAGCCAAGAGAAGAGAATCCATTCTTCTAACCACTTGTTGTAATGAATAATCCTTAAACTGAGGTTTCAAGAGGACCTAGGGACCTTTATGCTGATAATAAATGGACAGGCAAGTGGTTTAACTGACCTCTTAGTGGTCTTGGTTTTCAAACCTATCTGCAGGCCTCCCTAACAGGCCAGTTTTCCAGGATCACCTTGGATAAGAGTAGGTAAAATAACCAAGTTTATTAATGAGCTGATTATTTCATCTGTGCTCTAGATATCCTCAAACTCTGGCCTGTTAGGGAGGCCTGAAGATAGGTTTTAAAACCAAGACTACTAAGAGGTCAGTTAAACCACTTGTCTGTCCATTTATTATCTCCATAAACTTTTAAGACCCCACAACAGGTCTCTTCTTCAGATGTAGATCTCTGAAGTCTTGAAAGCTTAAGTAATTAAAAAAATTAATTTGTTGGTCCATTAAAATGTATCACAATCTACTAAAGTAACTTTCTCTCTGGGACCAATAAGGAAACAACCCTTCTTTGGCAGGGTATACAAAAATTAGGCATACTGGAAATGGTCCAGATAAAAATATAAATTTATCAATGATAATTGTATTAACAGATTTCTGTAAAATTGTATGAATCTCAGATTTAAACAATCTAGTAGGATCAATTTACACATCCAACACCACATCTCTTATTTTTCAGTTGCCCAAGAGCCAAATAAGAAAAGTAGTCAACCAATTCCAGGAGTATTAATTAATTCTATACTACACTTCTATATATCCCAACCCATCATAATTATAAAATAGAAACATTAGAGCTATGATATCTTTTGGTATTGATTTACAAAATTACAGAAAAAAAAAGAATTACGTAAACGATATAACAAAAAATTCTAGATAAACATTTGAAGAACTATAAGAAACAGGTAATTTACAAGTCTTTAAAAAGGAATATTCATAGCGATTTGTAGATTCTTTTATGGAAAAAAAAAGATACACAGCCAAAGTAAAAGTAAAAACATGAAAGCTAATAGAGTCACTGTTAATGAATTTCTAATATTTTCTAATATGTTTAATGCAGTCTTTTTCATTAAGCTAATAATGCCAATTATTGACATACATACAATTAAAGAACAATTAAATTGAGTAGAATAGTATAAATCGACAAAGACATGATAAAAAGACACTGTGATAGCACTCAATTTGAATTTCAAAGAGTAGAAATTATTTTCTGAGAAATTTAAAAGTTAATTTTACTTTCCCTCCCCTTGTATTATGTAATGATCATTAGTCAATCCCAGTCAAATGCATATACACATATACTGTTAAAGGGACACTGAACTCAAATTTTTGTTTCATGATTCAGATAGAGCATGCAATTTTAAGCAACTTTCTAATTTACTCCTATTATCAATTTTTCTTCATTCACTTGCTATTTTTATTTGAAAAAGAAGGCATCTAAGCTTCTTTTTTGTTTCAGGACTCTGGACAGCTCTTTTTTTATTGGTGGATGAATTTATCCACCAATCAGCAAGAATAACCCAGGTTATTCACCAAAAATGGGCCGGCATCTAAACTTACATTCTTGCATTTCAAATAAAGATACCAAGAGAAGGAAAAAAAATTGATAATAGGAGTAAATTAGAAAGTTGCTTAAAATTGCATGCTCTATCTGAATCATGAAAGAAAAAATTTGGGTTTAGTGTCCCTTTAATTAAATAATATTTATTTGACTTTAAAAACCCACCAACAAAAATGTGATTGATATATTTTTTTCAAAATAAAAAGCCTTTTTAACATTTTTACTTGTTTTTGTTAATTTTTTGCATGTCCCACTAAAATCTGTATTTTTTAATTACATTGTTGTTGTTATCCATGTCCATGTAACTAAAAATAAATTCTTATATAAAACAATAAAGAAAAGAAAATAGTTGCAAATAATAAATATCAGTGCACTTTTATTTCAAGTGTCAGCTAACTTTGAGATCTGTTCTCCAGTTCCAATGTCCATTACATTTACATTAAATTATTCAGATACTGGTTACCAAACTATCAATTTCAGCAGGCGACAGCTGTTTTCTTTTTAAATTGCTAAAAATCCTAGAACGTGCAAGCACAGCTTTTAAAAAAAAAAAAAAAACAACATCATTACTGCCACAGTGTAATCAAAGGCTGGTCACTAGGCTTGGAGAAAATCAATGACAGCTACTGATGAACAGTCTGATACGGTGTCTGGTCAAGAAGGTCTGCACATGTTAAGCACAAACTCAAATCTATTATTTTTTCAGAAACAGTTGCAAGGAAAGTAGAAAATATTATTTTCTTCCTATGAAATTAAATAAGAAGGATCAAGATACAGTAATTTATCCCACAAATTTTGATGGATAGAATAATTCAGCAAACCTTGCACTTAAGAAAAGCACAACTGTATTGGTATAAAATAGAACAGAGGTTTTCAGATGTTTGTTTAATAATTTCTAGGATTTTTCTTTTTTTTTAATAAAATAAAAAATTCAATTGAATAAATTAGATTTTAATAGAAATTAAATAAATTAAATAAAGATTAATCAGATTAATGAAAATACTATATATATATATATATATATATATATATATATATATATATATACAGGTATACCTCACTTTACAGCGCTTCACTTTACAGCGCTTCGCTAATACAGCGCTTTGTGGAGCTAAAGTTCAACCTGCAAGAATTTTGAAACAGTGCTGTAATCATTGTGAGATTGTGAGAAAAGTGTGTGGCACCATTTTGTTATGCTTAGTTCACTCTGTTTACAGCATTACAGTGCAATCTGTGTCTCAGTGCTATAGTCTGGCAAATTTTACTACAGTAATTGTCACTATTTTACAGGTACAGTATTTATTGAATACTAATTGAATACTGTGCTATGCTAGTAGTAAACTAAATGTAGCACTATTGCACACCTAATATATGTTAGTTCAAACATGTTTTCAAGTTTTTAAACACACTGGCAAGTGAAAAGAAGGCTAAAACTGCCTTGTTTCACTTTAAGGTGGTTTTCACTTTACAGCGGGGCTCCGGTCCCTAACCCGCTGTATGAGCGGGGTATACCTGTATATATATATATAAGAACACTATGAATGTAAAAGCGCTCACAAATACCTATTTGAATAAATGTAAGTCAGAAGTACCTGTAACTTGTTTGCTGATCTCAGTCACGATGGGGAGCAAATGAGAGTAGTGTGGCGGAGATCTGCAGCTGTGGAGTCAGAGCCGGTCTGTAATCAGCATCCAAAAAAGAGCAATATGTATTCCACAAGTTTAGACACCACATAAAGCGCAAAAAATCTCCTCAGTATGATAAAACTTCCTTTATTGTAGCCAAAAGTAAAAACATGACAGCCTAAGCACAGCTGTAATAAAGCACTAAAAATCTTGAGACACAGTGTCAGCGATCGAGACCACACGCAGACATGTTTTGTGCAGTTGCGCACTTGATCACTGCTTGAAAGCAATCCTGACCGCTCATTGCTTTATAGCACTTTTCTTAAAGAGACACTTGCAAATTTAAGAGACATTGTGTCTGTTTTCTCTGTTCATTACCTATCCTTTGTTGAAAAACATACAAAAAATCTTTTTCATTTTTATACAATTGATTTAAATATTTGAAAGACTATAGTATGTATTAATTTAACAATATATAACTGTCCTAATTTTATATTTACTCTTAGTTTGATTCAATAGTAAGACCTTTCATTTTAAATGTAATTCCTTAAATACATTGTTGTTAATATCTTTATGTAAAGGGATATACTATGAGTTCTATATTAATAAGACTTTTAGTGTGCTAAAATAATTAGATTTTAACTTTACACATTACAGACACCTTTTCATTGTTTTTAAGTTTTTAAATTTCTGGAAGGAAAATTATGTATATTATGTAGTTATACATACATATCCAATTGTATTTACTCTACTGGTAGCTATATTTTATTATTGTATGTCTATTATTGTTAATTTCAATAGACTTGATGTTTTTTTTACTAGTAAGAAGAATTGTTGAATTTTTAATTTTTAATTTATAAATAGATCTAGGTCCCTACGCATGTTTAACCCTTGTGGATTACATGTTTTTAGTGTGAAAATCCAAAAGACTTCACGTTTGTTGAGTTTATCTTCTCTGTCTCCTCCACGTTTCCATAGGGGAACATGATCTATACCTTGAATTTTAAGCAACGATGCATCTGAATTGTGTTGAGTTTTAAAGTGCCTCCTTGACACAGGTGTATCTGTATCATCATCCTCAATTGATCTAAGGTGCTGTAAGAACCTATCTTTAATACTTCTCTTGGTTTTACCTACGTATTGGATGTTACACAGATCACATGTTAATAAATATACAGCATGTGTAGTAGAACAATTTATGTAGTATTTAATTTTGTATTTTTGCTGTGTTACATATGAGGTAAAGATATTGCCCTCTATTACATGATTACAAGTTTTGCATATATTTCTTCTACACCTGAAAAATCCTTTCCTTTCTTTCAGCCAACATGTATTTTGTTTAGTTGGTAAATTAGATGGAGAAAGATAATTAGAGAGCGTTTTTCCTCTTTTAGATATTACATCAACTCCCTCACAGGTTATTGTTTTCAGTATAGGATCTGAGTGTAGTATGAGGATGGTGTCTTTAATGATTTTACTGATATTTTTAAAATCTGTACTATAAGTTGTAATAAATCTAGGTTTCACTATATCCCTTACTTTTGTATCCTTCTTTTTGTATATGAGTAAATCCTCCCTTGTTCTCTGTTGTACACTTTCTTTTGCTTTGTTAAGGGCATCCTCACTATATCCTCTCTGTTTTAATCTTTCTTCAATGATTGCACATTGTTTAGTGTAGTCTTCCTCACTAGAACAATTTCTTTTGGCCCTAATGAATTCGCCCTTCGGTATACCTCTTAGGACGTGTCTTGGATGGCATGATTTGTACAAAAGTGTGGTATTTCCTGCTGTTGGCTTTCTGTATAGTGTAGATACTATTTTCTCATGTTCTACATCAGCTTTTAACGTAAGATCCAAAAAATTTATTGATTCTGAACTATGTTCTCCTATAAATTTCAAATCACATCTATTGTTGTTCAGGTATATACAAAATTCCTCAACTTGTTCTGTGTCACCTTCATAGATGAAAAGTAAATCATCTATGTATCTAAAAAAATGTATAACTCTCTCTCTGTAAGGATTTCTCTCTCCAAAGACGTGGAACAGCTCCCACCAACCCATAAATAGGGTGGCGTAAGATGGGGCAAATTTTGCCCCCATAGCTGTTCCACGTCTCTGGAGAAAGAAATCTGATCCAAACATAAAAAAATTATGTGACAAAAGATATTCAATTGCATTAAGTATAAATGCTTTCGTAGCTGGTTCAAAATCAGTGAATTGGTTTAGAAAATACTCAATGGCTGTCATTCCTAAATTGTGGTCTATACATGTATGCAAAGATGATACGTCCACTACTAGAAACTTATAGTTCTCTTTCCACTTGATTTTCTGTAATTTATTTAGAAGGGATGTACTGTCTTGTATGTAACTCAATAAATTTTTGACCAGTGGCTGAAGAAAAGTATCCACTAAGTCAGATAACGGTTCATTCAATGAGTTAATCCCTGCAATTATAGGACGTCCTGGTGGACACAATAGATCTTTATGTAATGTAGGGAAATAATGGAATATTGGGATTACTGAATTAGATGGAGTTAAAACTTCTTCCAATGAAGGTGTTATGATGTTATTCAGTTTCGCTATCTTGGTTATTTTTATTAACTCTTTCCTAAATTCTCTTGTAGGATTTCCATCTAGCTTAGTATATACTTCCTGATCTGACAGCTGTCTTTTAGCTTCTTTAAGATAATCTACAGTATTTAAAATGACCACATTTCCTTCTTTATCTGAAGGACGGATCATTATGTTTTTATTTTCCTGTAAGGCCAGCAAAGCTGCCTTTTTTTGTTTGTTAAATTTGAATATTTCTTTTTTTTACATTTAAGATTTTTTTCATGTAAAATTCTTAACTTGCTTTCTACTGTTTTCTGAAAGATATCCAGCACTTTTGGTCTAGTATGTACTGGGTAAAAGGTACTTTTTTTCTTTAGATGACTAAACTTAATTTCTTCTTCTGCTATCTTATCAGTAGATTCCCTGTTACTCTCTTCTGCTAGATCTTGCAGATCTTTAATTGCACATAAATCAGTAAATAACAGACCATCTTTAATGGCTAACGTGTTACTCTCATTAGTTAAATCTTTGGTCCCATCTTGTGTCATATGCTCACTAGTAGAAAAAAAATGCTTTTTCAAAGTAAGTTTGCGCACAAACGTATTCACATCTAGGACTGTTTCAGTGGGCTGATGGCACAAAATTGAGACCTTTAGATAACAGTTTGATTTCTGTGTGACTAGGGATGGGCGAATGTGTAAATTTTCGAATTTCGAATGTAGAACGAATGTTATTACCGAAATTCGAATTCTAAATTTGAATGTTGATAAGAACGAATATTCTTAAAAATTCGAAAATCGAATGTTATTTACAGTTTTAGAATGTCACTTTCGAATTCGAATGTTTATAATTATATCGAATGTCCACATTCGAAATTTCGAATTTAACATTCTATTTAACAAATACTATTCAGAAGTTCAATAGTTCATGTGGTAGGGGGGGAATTTAGTAAATTGATACATAATAGATTTAAATATATCATTTCGAATGTTTCCATATAGAATATTGCATAATTCGAATATTACATTTAAAGAAAACATTACAAATACTATTACAAACATAAATTCGAATTTTTCGAATTCGAATATAAATTCAAATTTTTCGAATTCGAATATTGCATAATTCGAATATTACATTTTAAAGCATTAGAAATACTATTACAATCTAAATTCAAATTTTTCGAATTTGAATACACGTATTGCATAATTCGAATATTACATTTAAAGAAAAAGCATTAGAAATACTATTACAATCTAAATTCGAATTTTTCGAATTCGAATATTGCATAATTCGAATATTACATTTAAAGAAAAAGCATTAGAAATACTATTACAATCTAAATTCGAATGTTTCGAATTCGAATATTGCATAATTCGAATATTACATTTAAAGAAAAAGCATTAGAAATACTATTACAATCTAAATTCGAATTTTTCGAATTCGAATATTGCATAATTCGAATATTACATTTAAAGAAAAAGCATTAGAAATACTATTACAATCTAAATTCGAATTTTTCGAATTCGAATATTGCATAATTCGAATATTACATTTAAAGAAAAAGCATTAGAAATACTATTACAATCTAAATTCGAATTTTTCGAATTCGAATATTGCATAATTCAAATATTACATTTAAAGAAAAAGCATTAGAAATACTATTACAATCTAAATTCGAATTTTTCGAATTCGAATATTTTAGAATGTAATCGTAAAATTCGAAACCGAACATTCGAAAATCGAATGTTAGAATGTTATGTAAACATTCGAAATTCGATTCGAACGAACGAATGTGTTCAAATTCGTGCCGTTTTTCGAATGTTGCGAAACATTCGCCCATCCCTATGTGTGACCCAGAGTAATGTCAGATAGATTATAGACACTCATATCCTCATTTATTTTGGTTTGTTCTGTCCTTGTGATCTCGTTATGTATTTCTTCTGTTGTCCTTTCTTCTGATGTTGTTTGTTGTATCTGTTGCCACTTTCTCCCCTTGCCCCTTCTTCCTCTGTGGTTTTTTTTGTTTTTCTTGGGAAAGTCTGTGGGTTCTCGTTTTTTGATTCCTTATGAGATCTTGATGTTGTGACTTGTTCTTCCAATTCCTGAAAAACTGCTGGTATATCTTCCTCAATTTGAGTATCATTATCAGATGAGTCAAACTCATATTCCGTGTATGAAAAAGTCACTGTTTTTCCTCCTTTGTGTATTCTTCTTTGTTGTCTTCTCTGGAATCTCCTAGGATATTCCTCGTGTCCATCTGTAAACTTGCTTCTGATCGTAATCTTTCTTATCTATTGTTATTTTTCTTGATTTGAATTGCCATATTTCTTGTCTAAAGGTATGCATTGTTATTTCAAACTTCTTATCATACTCTTTAAAATCTTTGTGGTGTTGGAAATCTTTAAGTTTGTTTTGTACCTCTCTCATCTCCTGTAACAGCTCTGCTCTTTGTTTTCTCTTATGTTCTATGAGCAAATCAATTAATGCAAATGAACATGCATCTAAAATGTTATTCCATTTGGAGACAAATTCCATATCCGTTACCAAAAAAGATGGAAACTTCCTGATATGGAGACCTCTGGGTATCCTTTTGTCACATTTGTATATAGAGAATGATTTAAGATCTAAGTCCAGTTTGATATCTTTTTTTCTTAAAGCGTCCATTTCAAAAAATAGGCTGTCTATAGTATGTACAATTTGATTATATGTTTCAGAGATGTCATCTTGAAAATCCCCTAATACATAACTTTCTTCTCTTAAGTTATCCATTTCATTTAAGGTAATAGAGCAGTGAAAAACTTATAATATACACAAGTTTATATATTTGTGTATTAGTGCTTTATTGTGTGTTTGGCTAATACTTTTGTCAGACCAAATACCAGGGATTTTTATATATTTCTCCAATCATCATAGTGTGAAAAGCTTGTGATAACTTTCTTATCCCTTACTTAATTTATTGTGATCTTCTCTTTCCTTTTATAAGACCGTATTTCACAGCAATGTTTATACTGCAGATGTAGTTAATGCAGCTTTCCCCAATGTAAAACGTTTGTATCCTTTACCGGTAATTATTTACCAAATGCACCTGATTGTAACTTCGTGCTTGCATGGAAAGCAAATATAACGGTACTCTTGTGGATAAATGCCAGGGATTTTTCTATATTTCCAATCACCGTAGTGTAAATAAAAAAGAAAAATTGTAATCCCTTATTTCGTCTATTGTTGTCTTCTCTCCCCTTTTATAAGATCGTATTTCACAGCAGTATTAGTGTTACGGGTATAATTAATATAGCTTTCCCTAATATAAAAAGCTTTGTATCCGTTGTCGGTAATTATATACAAATTGCACTTTGTTATAACTTTGTGCTTGCATGGAAAGCAAATGTACCGGTACTCTTGTGGCTGCTTTTACTATTTGCAACAGACAAAGTATACATAAGAACACTATCGGCTAGATTTAGAGTTTTGTCGGTAAGGACCCGCGTAGCTAACGCCAGCTTTTTTCTGGCCGCACCATAAAAATAACTCTGGTATTGAGAGTCCACATAAAGGCTGCGTTAGGCTCCAAAAAAGGAGCGTAGAGCATATTTAACGCAGCTTCAACTCTCGATACCAGAGTTGCTTACGCAAGCGGCCAGCCTCAAAAACGTGCTCGTGCACGATTCCCCCATAGGAAACAATGGAGCTGTTTGAGCTGAAAAAAAACCTAACACCTGCAAAAAAGCCGCGTTCAGCTCCTAACGCAGCCCCATTGTTTGCTATGCGGAAACACTTCCTACGTCTGCACCTAACACTCTAACATGTACCCCGAGTCTAAACACCCCTAACCTTACACTTATTAACCCCTATTCTGCCGCCCCCGCTATCGCTGACCCCTGCATATTATTATTAACCCCTAATCTGCCGCTTCGTAAACTGCCGCTACTTACATTATCCCTATGTACCCCTAATCTGCTGCCCTAACATCGCCAACCCCTCTATTATATTTATTAACCCCTAATCTGCCCCCCACAACGTTGCCTCCACCTGCCTACACTTATTAACCCCTAATCTGCTGAGCGGACCGCACCGCTATTATTATAAAGTTATTAACCCCTAATCCGCATCACTAACCCTATAATAAATAGTATTAACCCCTAATCTGCCCTCCCTAACATCGCCGACACCTAACTTCAAACATTAACCCCTAATCTGCCGACTGGAGCTCACCGCTATTCTAATAAATGTATTAACCCCTAAAGCTAAGTCTAACCCTAACACTAACACCCCCCTAAATTAAATATAATTTAAATCTAACGAAATTAATTAACTCTTATTAAATAAATTATTCCTATTTAAAGCTAAATACTTATCTGTAAAATAAATCCTAATATAGCTACAATATAAATTATAATTATATTATAGCTATTTTAGGATTAATATTTATTTTACAGGTAACTTTGTATTTATTTTAACCAGGTACAATAGCTATTAAATAGTTAAGAACTATTTAATAGCTAAAATAGTTAAAATAATTACAAAATTACCTGTAAAATAAATCCTAACCTAAGTTACAATTAAACCTAACACCACACTATCAATAAATTAATTAAATAAACTACCTACAATTACCTACAATTAACCTAACACTACACTATCAATAAATTAATTAAATACAATTCCTACAAATAAATACAATTAAATAAACTAGCTAAAGTACAAAAAATAAAAAAGAACTAAGTTACAAAAAATAAAAAAATATTTACAAACATAAGAAAAATATTACAACAATTTTAAACTAATTACACCTACTCTAAGCCCCCTAATAAAATAAAGCCCCCCAAAATAAAAAAATGCCCTACCCTATTCTAAATTACTAAAGTTCAAAGCTCTTTTACCTTACGAGCCCTGAACAGGGCCCTTTGCGGGGCATGCCCCAAGAAGTTCAGCTCTTTTGCCTGTAAAAAAAAAACATACAATACCCAAGCCCCCAAACATTACAACCCACCACCCACATACCCCTAATCTAACCCAAACCCCCCTTAAATAAACCTAACACTAAGCCCCTGAAGATCTTCCTACCTTGTCTTCACCTCACCGGGTTCACCGATCTGTCCAGAAGAGCTCCTCCGATGTCCTGATCCAAGCCCAAGCAGGGGGCTGAAGAGGTCCATGATCCGGCTGAAGTCTTCATCCAAGCGGGGCAGAAGAGGTCTTCCATCCGATTGAAGTCTTCATCCAAGCGGCATCCATCCGGAGCGGAGCGGCAGCATCCTGAAGACCTCCAATGCGGAACATCCATCCTGGCCGACGACTGAACGATGAATGACGGTTCCTTTAAATGACATCATCCAAGATGGCGTCCCTCAAATTCCGATTGGCTGATAGGATTCTATCAGCCAATCGGAATTAAGGTAGGAATATTCTGATTGGCTGATGGAATCAGCCAATCAGAATCAAGTTCAATCCGATTAGCTGATCCAATCATCCAATCAGATTGAGCTCGCATTCTATTGGCTGTTCTGATCAGCCAATAGAATGCGAGCTCAATCTGATTGGCTGATCGGATCAGCCAATCGGATTGATCTTGATTCTGATTGGCTGATTCCATCAGCCAATCAGAATATTCCTACCTTAATTCCGATTGGCTGATAGAATCCTATCAGCCAATCGGAATTCGAGGGACGCCATCTTGGATGACGTCATTTAAAGGAACCGTCATTCGTCGTTCAGTCGTCGGCCAGGATGGATGTTCCGCATTGGAGGTCTTCAGGATGCTGCCGCTCCGCTCCGGATGGATGCCGCTTGGATGAAGACTTCAATCGGATGGAAGACCTCTTCTGCCCCTGCTTGGATGAAGACTTCAGCCGGATCATGGACCTCTTCAGCCCCCCGCTTGGGCTTGGATCAGGACATCGGAGGAGCTCTTCTGGACAGATCGGTGAACCCGGTGAGGTGAAGACAAGGTAGGAAGATCTTCAGGGGCTTAGTGTTAGGTTTATTTAAGGGGGGTTTGGGTTAGATTAGGGGTATGTGGGTGGTGGGTTGTAATGTTGGGGCTTTGTTATTTTATTAGGGGGCTTAGAGTAGGTGTAATTAGTTTAAAATTGTTGTAATATTTTTCTTATGTTTGTAAATATTTTTTTATTTTTTGTAACTTAGTTCTTTTTTATTTTTTGTACTTTAGCTAGTTTATTTAATTGTATTTATTTGTAGGAATTGTATTTAATTAATTTATTGATAGTGTAGTGTTAGGTTAATTGTAGGTAATTGTAGGTAGTTTATTTAATTAATTTATTGATAGTGTAGTGTTAGGTTTAATTGTAACTTAGGTTAGGATTTATTTTACAGGTAATTTTGTAATTATTTTAACTATTTTAGCTATTAAATAGTTCTTAACTATTTAATAGCTATTGTACCTGGTTAAAATAAATACAAAGTTACCTGTAAAATAAATATAAATCCTAAAATAGCTATAATATAATTATAATTTATATTGTAGCTATATTAGGATTTATTTTACAGGTAAGTATTTAGCTTTAAATAGGAATAATTTATTTAATAAGAGTTAATTTATTTCGTTAGATTTAAATTATATTTAACTTAGGGGGGTGTTAGTGTTAGGGTTAGACTTAGCTTTAGGGGTTAATACATTTATTAGAATAGCGGTGAGCTCCAGTCGGCAGATTAGGGGTTAATGTTTGAAGTTAGGTGTCGGCGATGTTAGGGAGGGCAGATTAGGGGTTAATACTATTTATTATAGGGTTAGTGAGGCGGATTAGGGGTTAATAACTTTATAATAATAGCGGTGCGGTCCGCTCGGCAGATTAGGGGTTAATAAGTGTAGGCAGGTGGAGGCGACGTTGAGGGGGGCAGATTAGGGGTTAAGAAATATAATATAGGGGTCGGCGGTGTTAGGGGCAGCAGATTAGGGGTACATAAGTATAACGTAGGTGGTGGCGCTTTGCGGTCGGCAGATTAGGGGTTAATTATTGTAGGTAGCTGGCTGAGACGTTGTGGGGGGCAGGTTAGGGGTTAATACATATAATATAGGGGTCTGCGGTGTTAGGGGCAGCAGATTAGGGGTACATAAGTATAACGTAGGTGGCGGTCGGCAGATTAGGGGTTAAAAAAATTTAATCGAGTGTTGGCGATGTGGGGGGACCTCGGTTTAGGGGTACATAGGTAGTTTATGGGTGTTAGTGTACTTTAGAGTACAGTAGTTAAGAGCTTTATAAACCGGCGTTAGCACAGAAAGCTCTTAACTACTGACTTTTTTCCTGCGGCTGGAGTTTTGTCGTTAGATGTCTAACGCTCACTTCAGACACGACTCTAAATACCGGAGTTAGAAAAATCCCATTGAAAAGATAGGATACGCAATTTACGTAAGGGGATCTGCGGTAAGAAAAAGTCGCGGCTGAAAAGTGAGTGTTAGACCCTTTTCTGAGTGACTCCAAATACCGGAGGTAGCCTAAAACCAGCGTTAGGAGCCTCTAACGCTGGTTTTCACGGCTAACGCCAAACTCTAAATCTAGGCCTTAGAATGTAAAAGCGCTCACAAATACCTATTTGAATAAATGTAAGTCAGAAGTACCTGTAACTTGTTTGCTGATCTCAGTCACGATGGGGAGCAAATGAGAGTAGTGTGGCGGAGATCTGCAGCTGTGGCGTCAGAGCCGGTCTGTAATCAGCATCCAAAAAAGAGCAATATGTATTCCACAAGTTTAGACACCACACAAAACGCAAAAAATCTCCTCAGTATGATAAAACTTCCTTTATTGTAGCCAAAAATAAAAACATGACAGCCTAAGCACAGCTGTAATAAAGCACTAAAAATCTTGAGACACAGTGTCAGCGATCGAGACCACACGCAGACATGTTTCGTGCAGTTGCGCACTTGATCACTTTATAAATTAAAAATTAAAAATTCAACAATTCTTCTTACTAGTAAAAAAAACATCAAGTCTATTGAAATTTACAATAATAGACATACAATAATAAAATATAGCTACCAGTAGAGTAAATACAATTGGATATGTATGTATAACTACATAATATACATAATTTTCCTTCCAGAAATGTAAAAACTTAAAAACAATGAAAAGGTGTCTGTAATGTTAAAATCTAATTATTTTAGCACACTAACGGCTAGATTTAGAGTTCGGCGGTAGCCGTCAAAACCAGCGTTAGAGGCTCCTAACGCTGGTTTTGGGCGCCCGCTGGTATTTGGAGTCAGTGATTAAAGGGTCTAACGCTCACTTTACAGCCGCGACTTTTCCATACCGCAGATCCCCCTACGCCATTTGCGTAGCCTATCTTTTCAATGGGATCTTCCTAACGCCGGTATTTAGAGTCGTTTCTGCAGTGAGCGTTAGAGCTCTAACGACAAGATTCCAGCCGCCTGAAAATAGCAGGAGTTAAGAGCTTTCTGGCTAACGCCGGTTTATAAAGCTCTTAACTACTGTACCCTAAAGTACACTAACACCCATAAACTACCTATGTACCCCTAAACCGAGGTCCCCCCACATCGCCGCCACTCGATTAAAAATTTTAACCCCTAATCTGCCGACCGCCACCTACGTTATACTTATGTACCCCTAATCTGCTGCCCCTAACACCGCCGACCCCTGTATTATATCTATTAACCCCTAACTTGCCACCCACAACGTCGCCGCAAGCTACTTAAAATAATTAACCCCTAATCTTCCGACCGCAAATCGCCGCCACCTACGTTATCCCTATGTACCCCTAATCTGCTACCCCTAACATCGCCGACCCCTATGTTATATTTATTAACCATTAATCTGCCCCCCACAACGTCGCCGACACCTACCTACACTTATTAACCCCTAATCTGCCGAGCGGACCTGAGCGCTACTATAATAAAGTTATTAACCCCTAATCCGCCTCACTAACCCTATCATAAATAGTATTAACCCCTAATCTGCCCTCCCTAACATCGCCGACACCTACCTTCAATTATTAACCCCTAATCTGACGACCGGAGCTCACCGCTATTCTAATAAATGTATTAACCCCTAAAGCTAAGTCTAACCCTAACACTAACACCCCCCTAAGTTAAATATAATTTTTATCTAACGAAATAAATTAACTCTTATTAAATAAATAATTCCTATTTAAAGCTAAATACTTACCTGTAAAATAAATCCTAATATAGCTACAATATAATTTATAATTATATTATAGCTATTTTAGGATTAATATTTATTTTACAGGCAACTTTGTAATTATTTTAACCAGGTACAATAGCTATTAAATAGTTAAGAACTATTTAATAGTTACCTAGTTAAAATAATAACAAATTTACCTGTAAAATAAATCCTAACCTAAGATATAATTAAACCTAACACTACCCTATCAATAAAATAATTAAATAAACTACCTACAATTACCTACAATTAACCTAACACTACACTATCAATAAATTAATTAAACACAATTGCTACAAATAAATAAAATTAAATAAACTATCTAAAGTACAAAAAATAAAAAAGAACTAAGTTACAGAAAATAATAAAATATTTACAAAGATAAGAAAAATATTACAACAATTTTAAACTAATTACACCTACTCTAAGCCCCCTAATAAAATAACAAAGCCCCCCAAAATAAAAAATTCCCTACCCTATTCTAAAATACAAATATTACAAGCTCTTTTACCTTACCAGCCCTGAACAGGGCCCTTTGCGGGGCATGCCCCAAGAATTTCAGCTCTTTTGCCTGTAAAAAAAAACATACAATACCCCCCCCCAACATTACAACCCACCACCCACATACCCCTAATCTAACCCAAACCCCCCTTAAATAAACCTAACACTACCCCCCTGATGATCTTCCTACCTTGTCTTCACCATGCCAGGTTCACCGATCCGTCCTGGCTCCAAGATCTTCATCCAACCCAAGCGGGGGCTAGACATCCACTGAAGAAGTCCAGAAGAGGGTCCAAAGTCTTCCTCCTATCCGGCAAGAAGAGGACATCCGGACCGGCAAACATCTTCTCCAAGCGGCATCTTCTATCTTCTTCCATCCGATGACGACCGGCTCCATCTTGAAGACCTCCAGCGCGGATCCATCCTCTTCTTCCGACGACTAGACGACGAATGACGGTTCCTTTAAGGGACGTCATCCAAGATGGCGTCCCTCGAATTCCGATTGGCTGATAGGATTCTATCAGCCAATCGGAATTAAGGTAGGAATTTTCTGATTGGCTGATGGAATCAGCCAATCAGAATATAGTTCAATCCGATTGGCTGATCCAATCAGCCAATCAGATTGAGCTCGCATTCTATTGGCTGTTCCGATCAGCCAATAGAATGCGAGCTCAATCTGATTGGCTGATTGGATCAGCCAATCGGATTGAACTTGATTCTGATTGGCTGATTCCATCAGCCAATCAGAAAATTCCTACCTTAATTCCGATTGGCTGATAGAATCCTATCAGCCAATCGGAATTCGAGGGACGCCATCTTGGATGACGTCCCTTAAAGGAACCGTCATTCGTCGTCTAGTCGTCGGAAGAAGAGGATGGATCCGCGCTGGAGGTCTTCAAGATGGAGCCGGTCGTCATCGGATGGAAGAAGATAGAAGATGCCGCTTGGAGAAGATGTTTGCCGGTCCGGATGTCCTCTTCTTGCCGGATAGGAGGAAGACTTTGGAGCACCGGATTATGGATCGCCAACCCCCGCTTGGGTTGAATGAAGATCTTGGAGCCAGGACGGATCGGTGAACCTGGTATGGTGAAGACAAGGTAGGAAGATCTTCAGGGGATTAGTGTTAGGTTTATTTAAGGGGGGTTTGGGTTAGATTAGGGGTATGTGGGTGGTGGGTTGTAATGTTGGGGGGGGGGTATTGTATGTTTTTTTTTACAGGCAAAAGAGCTGAAATTCTTGGGGCATGCCCCGCAAAGGGCCCTGTTCAGGGCTGGTAAGGTAAAAGAGCTTGTAACTTTTTTAATTTAGAATAGGGTAGGGAATTTTTTATTTTGGGGGGCTTTGTTATTTTATTAGGGGGCTTAGAGTAGGTGTAATTAGTTTAAAATTGTTGTAATATTTTTCTTATGTTTGTAAATATTTTTTTATTTTCTGTAACTTAGTTCTTTTTTATTTTTTGTACTTTAGATAGTTTATTTAATTGTATTTATTTGTAGCAATTGTGTTTAATTAATTTATTGATAGTGTAGTGTTAGGTTAATTGTAGGTAATTGTAGGTAGTTTATTTAATTATTTTATTGATAGGGTAGTGTTAGGTTTAATTATATCTTAGGTTAGGATTTATTTTACAGGTAAATTTGTTATTATTTTAACTAGGTAACTATTAAATAGTTCTTAACTATTTAATAGCTATTGTACCTGGTTAAAATAATTACAAAGTTGCCTGTAAAATAAATATTAATCCTAAAATAGCTATAATATAATTATAATTTATATTGTAGCTATATTAGGATTTATTTTACAGGTAAGTATTTAGCTTTAAATAGGAATTATTTATTTAATAAGAGTTAATTTATTTCGTTAGATAAAAATTATATTTAACTTAGGGGGGTGTTAGTGTTAGGGTTAGACTTAGCTTTAGGGGTTAATACATTTATTAGAATAGCGGTGAGCTCCGGTCGGCAGATTAGGGGTTAATAATTGAAGGTAGGTGTCGGCGATGTTAGGGAGGGCAGATTAGGGGTTAATACTATTTATGATAGGGTTAGTGAGGCGGATTAGGGGTTAATAACTTTATTATAGTAGCGCTCAGGTCCGCTCGGCAGATTAGGGGTTAATAAGTGTAGGCAGGTGTCGGCGACGTTGTGGGGGGCAGATTAGGGGTTAATAAATATAACATAGGGGTCGGCGATGTTAGGGCAGCAGATTAGGGGTACATAGGGATAACGTAGGTGGCGGCGGTTTACGGAGCGGCAGATTAGGGGTTAAAAGTGTAATGCAGGGGTCAGCGATAGCGGGGGCGGCAGATTAGGGGTTAATAAGTGTAAGGTTAGGGGTGTTTAGACTCGGGGTACATGTTAGAGTGTTAGGTGCAGACGTAGGAAGTGTTTCCCCATAGGAAACAATGGGGCTGCGTTAGGAGCTGAACGCTGCTTTTTTGCAGGTGTTAGGTTTTTTTTCAGCTCAAACAGCCCCATTGTTTCCTATGGGAGAATCGTGCACGAGCACGTTTTTGATGCCGGCCGCGTCCGTAAGCAACTCTGGTATCGAGAGTTGCATTTGCGGTAAATATGCTCTACGCTCCTTTTTTGGAGCCTAACGCAGCATTTGTTTGAACTCTCGATACCAGAGTTAAATTTATGGTGCGGCCAGAAAAAAACCCGCGGAGCGTTAACAGCCCTTTTACCGCCAAACTCCAAATCTAGCCGTAAAAGTCTTAT
The DNA here is from genome assembly GCF_027579735.1 of Bombina bombina. Lineage (NCBI taxonomy): Eukaryota > Metazoa > Chordata > Amphibia > Anura > Bombinatoridae > Bombina > Bombina bombina. Next base: position 75,015,121 of record NC_069508.1, read on the forward strand.
TAATATAGAACTCATAGTATATCCCTTTACATAAAGATATTAACAACAATGTATTTAAGGAATTAAATTTAAAATGAAAGGTCTTACTATTGAATCAAACTAAGAGTAAATATAAAATTAGGACAGTTATATATTGTTAAATTAATACATACTATAGTCTTTCAAATATTTAAATCAATTGTATAAAAATGAAAAAGATTTTTTGTATGTTTTTCAACAAAGGATAGGTAATGAACAGTGAAAACAGACACAATGTCTCTTAAATTTGCAAGTGTCTCTTTAAGAAAAGTGCTATAAAGCAATGAGCGGTCAGGATTGCTTTCAAGCAGTGATCAAGTGCGCAACTGCACACTGTGGGGGGTAGTTATCAAGCCGTCAACCTCAAATACGCTGCGTATTCCGCAGCGTATTTGTGGCGAGGCTGATACGCCTTAGTTATCAAAGGCTCGAGACCGGCAAAAGTAGAATTTTGTGACGTCAGCTTCGATCCGCCGGACTCAGTCCGACACAGATCGATTCTTACGTCACTCCAGATGTTCCGCACACAAGTGCGGCACATTCTCACTACTTTTGCTAGCTATCAAAAAACTAGCAGGTACGCTCGGCACTTTTACGGCCCAGCGTACCGGGTTTTCAAAGCGCCAGCCTGGAGGCGGCGGATCCCATAGGAATCAATGGGAGTCTGACCATAGCGAAAGTACAAGTTCGCTGCTGACAGACATCCCATTGATTTCTATGGGAGCTGTCTACACCTAACACCCTAACATGTACCCCGAGTCTAAACACCACTAATCTGACCCCCCCTACACCGCCGCAACTAAATAAAGTTATTACCCCCTAAACCGCCGCTCCCGGAGCCCACCGCAAGCTACTCTATACATATTAACCCCTAAACCGCCGCTCCCGGAGCCCACCGCAACTATAATAAATGTATTAACCCCTAACCCGCCGCTCCCTGAACCCGCCGCAACCTATATTAAATGTATTAACCCCTATCCTGCCCCCCCTACACCGTCGCCACCTATAATACATTTATTAACCCTTAATCTGCCCCCCCTACACCGTCGCCACCTATAATAAATTTATTAACCCCTATCCTGCCCCCCACTACGCCGCCGCCACTGTAATAAAATGATTAACCCCTAAACCTAACCCTAACCCTAACGCCCCCTAACTTAAATATTAATTAAATAAATCTAAATAAATTAACTCTTATTAACTAAATGAATCCTATTTAAAACTAAATACTTACCTTTAAAATAAACCCTAATATAGCTACAATATAAATAATAATTATATTCTAGCTATCTTAGGATTTATTTTTATTTTACAGGTACCTTTCAATTTATTTTAACCATGTACAATAGCTATTAAATAGTTATTAACTATTTAATAGCTTACCTAGCTAAAATAAAGAGAAATGTACCTGTGAAATAAATCCTAACCTAAGTTACAATTACACCTAACACTACACTATACTTTAATAAATTATTCCTATTTAAAAATAAATACTTACCTGTAAAATAAACCCTAAGATAGCTACAATGTAATTAATAATTATATTATAGCTATCTTAGGATTTATATTTATTTTACAGGTAACTTTGTATTTATTTTAGCTAGTTAGAATAGTTATTAAATAGTTATTAACTATTTAATAACTACCTAGCTAAAAGAAATACAAAATTACATGTAAAATAAATCCTAACTTAAGTTACAATTAAACCTAATACTACACTATCATTAAATTAACTAAATAAACTACCTACAAAGAACTACAATGAAATACAATTACATAAACTAACTAAAGTACAAAAAATAAAAAAAGCTAAGTTACAAAAAATAAAAAATTAAGTTACAAACATGTTAAAAATATTACAACAATTTTAAGCTACTTACACCTAATCTAAGCCCCCTAATAAAATAACAAACCCCCCCAAAATAAAAAAAATCCCTACCCTATTCTAAATTACATAAATTTCAAAGCTCTTTTACCTTACCAGCCCTTAAAAGGGCCATTTGTGGGGGCATGCCCCAAAAAGTTCAGCTCTTTTGCCTGTAAAATAAAAATACAACCCCCCCCCAACATTAAAACCCACCACCCACATACCCCTAATCTAACCCAAACCCCCCTTACAAAAACCTAACACTAATCCCCTGAAGATCATCCTACCTTGAGTCGTCTTCACTCAGCCGAGCCACCGATGGAACTGAAGAGGACATCCGGAGCGGAAGAAGTTAATCCTCCAAGCGGCGCTGAAGAAATCTTCCATCCGATGAAGTCATCATCCAGGCGGCGCTGAAGAAGTCTTCGATCCGGCCGATGTCATCTTCAAAGAGGCGCTGAAGAGGTCTTCTATCCGGGCGAAGTCATCTTCCAAGCCGGGTCTTCAATCTTCCTTCCGCCGACGCGGAACCACCTTCTTCACCGACGGACTACGACGAATGACGGCTCCTTTAAGGGACGTCATCCAAGATGGCGTCCCCTCAATTCCGATTGGCTGATAGGATTCTATCAGCCAATCGGAATTAAGGTAGGAAAATCTGATTGGCTGATGGAATCAGCCAATCAGATTCAAGTTCAATCCGATTGGCTGATCCAATCAGCCAATCAGATTGAGCTCGCATTCTATTGGCTGATCGGAACAGCCAATAGAATGCGAGCTCAATCTGATTGGCTGATTCCATCAGCCAATCAGATTTTCCTACCTTAATTCCGATTGGCTGATAGAATCCTATCAGCCAATCGGAATTGAGGGGACGCCATCTTGGATGACGTCCCTTAAAGGAGCCGTCATTCGTCGTAGTCCGGCGGTGAAGAAGGTGGTTCCGCGTCGGCGGAAGGAAGATTGAAGACCCGGCTTGGAAGATGACTTCGCCCGGATAGAAGACCTCTTCAGCGCCTCTTTGAAGATGACATCGGCCGGATCGAAGACTTCTTCAGCGCCGCCTGGATGATGACTTCATCGGATGGAAGATTTCTTCAACGCCGCTTGGAGGATTAACTTCTTCCGCTCCGGATGTCCTCTTCAGTTCCATCGGTGGCTCGGCTGAGTGAAGACGACTCAAGGTAGGATGATCTTCAGGGGATTAGTGTTAGGTTTTTGTAAGGGGGGTTTGGGTTAGATTAGGGGTATGTGGGTGGTGGGTTTTAATGTTGGGGGGGGGTTGTATTTTTATTTTACAGGCAAAAGAGCTGTTTTCTTTGGGGCATGCCCCCACAAATGGCCCTTTTAAGGGCTGGTAAGGTAAAAGAGCTTTGAAATTTATGTAATTTAGAATAGGGTAGGGATTTTTTTTATTTTGGGGGGGTTTGTTATTTTATTAGGGGGCTTAGATTAGGTGTAAGTAGCTTAAAATTGTTGTAATATTTTTAACATGTTTGTAACTTAATTTTTTATTTTTTGTAACTTAGCTTTTTTTATTTTTTGTACTTTAGTTAGTTTATGTAATTGTATTTCATTGTAGTTCTTTGTAGGTAGTTTATTTAGTTAATTTAATGATAGTGTAGTATTAGGTTTAATTGTAACTTAAGTTAGGATTTATTTTACATGTAATTTTGTATTTCTTTTAGCTAGGTAGTTATTAAATAGTTAATAACTATTTAATAACTATTCTAACTAGCTAAAATAAATACAAAGTTACCTGTAAAATAAATATAAATCCTAAGATAGCTATAATATAATTATTAATTACATTGTAGCTATCTTAGGGTTTATTTTACAGGTAAGTATTTATTTTTAAATAGGAATAATTTATTAAAGTATAGTGTAGTGTTAGGTGTAATTGTAACTTAGGTTAGGATTTATTTCACAGGTACATTTCTCTTTATTTTAGCTAGGTAAGCTATTAAATAGTTAATAACTATTTAATAGTTATTGTACATGGTTAAAATAAATTGAAAGGTACCTGTAAAATAAAAATAAATCCTAAGATAGCTAGAATATAATTATTATTTATATTGTAGCTATATTAGGGTTTATTTTAAAGGTGAGTATTTAGTTTTAAATAGGATTCATTTAGTTAATAAGAATTTATTTAGATTTATTTAATTAATATTTAAGTTAGGGGGGCGTTATGGTTAGGGTTAGACTTAGGTTTAGGGGTTAATCATTTTATTACAGTGGCGGCGGCGTAGTGGGGGGCAGGATAGGGGTTAATAAATTTATTATAGGTTGCGGCGGGTTCATGGAGCGGCGGTTTAGGGGTTAAACTATTTATTTAGTTGCGGAGAGGTGCGGGATCAGCAGGATAGGGGTTAATAATTTTATAATAGAGGGCGACGGTATAGGGGGGCAGGATAGGGGTTACTAGGTATAATGTAGGTGGCAGCGGTGTCCGGGAGCGGCGGTTTAGGGGTTAATACATTTATAAGACTTGCGGCGGGGTCTAGGAGCGGCGGTTTAGGGGTTAGTAACTTTATTTAGTTGCGGGGGCCTCCGGGGGCGCCGGTATAGGGGTAGAACAGTGTAGTTTAGTGTGAGTGCTTAGTGACAGGCTAGCAATAAAGCTGGGAAAAAGCCGAAGGGCAGCGAGATCGGATGAGTGATAACTGTCACAGTCCGCTGCTCATCGCCCCGCGGCTTTTTGACAGCTTTATTTGATAACTTAGGCGAACGTATTCAAGGTCCGCGGCGGCGAAGGTAGGCGAGCTTAGGCGGACGTATTGGGCCGGCGAAGCCAGAAAAGTAGACGGCTTGATAAGTAGCCCCCTGTGTCTCAAGATTTTTAGTGCTTTAATACAGCTGTGCTTAGGCTGTCATGTTTTTACTTTTGGCTACAATAAAGGAAGTTTTATCATACTGAGGAGATTTTTTGCGCTTTGTGTGGTGTCTAAACTTGTGGAATATATATATATATATATATATATATATATATATATATATATACACACACACACACAGATATGTATACGAATATCTATTTAAAAATACAAATAACATATTTCCCTATGTGAATAACGTTGGAATGTTAAATATTTGCAGTACATTCAGTTAAACACTTTATTAAATATGAATATTGCATACACATGGTTTTTCATGTTTTCAGCTACTTGACTGCAAAGGAATCCTATGCGCGCACATGCACACACACACACACACACACACATTAAACTGTATATATATATATATATATATATATATATATATATATATATATACACACATACATACACACATACATGTATTTATATGTGTATATATGTCTGTAAATACACATTTAAATACATATGTACACATATAAATATATATATATACACGTTGATTGGAGTAGCCGTGTTAGTCCAGAGATTTAGATATCAAAATAACAAGAGTATTGCACTGAGCAATAATACTTTTTATTGGACTAACTATAAATTTATAAGTTGACAAGCTTTCGGAAGAGTTCCTTCCTTTATCAAGTCTGGAGCAATACTGACCAATTCAATGGAATTTACAGATTATATCTTAAAACACAGAATAGCTAAGAAGACAGAAAGTGCAGGGAGAGGAGGAGGTGCCGTAAAAATCATGAGGGGGGCTTAGGTAACAGGCAGACAGTGTCCAGTGTAGGAGAACAGACAGGGGAAATATATAGCTTTACATAGAGCATATACTGACATAAAGTTATATATCAACATAGAATCAATATCTATAAAGATGTGAAATTGTATATACAGGGGGAATACAAAAGTTAAAAAAAGACAAAAGTGTGGACATAGGCTTACCTGTGTACACTGTCCCAATCAGAGAAAAAGGTTACAAAACAAGGATTATGACTGTGTCAACACGTTTGTGAAAGCAGCACAGCAAATCACAATAATAAATCTTATAACATTAAAGGGGCATATTCATGTATATCTGCAAATGTGGTATGCATGATACATTGCACTGCATGTGAAGTGGGATGCTATATTGGAGAAACAAGCCAAAAACTGCACCTTCAGATGAACTTACGCAGACACTCAATCAAAAACCACTGTGAAACAAAATACTGCACCCCTGTTGGTCACCATTTCACCCAACCTGACCACTCCATCCAAAACCTCAAAATCAAAATTCTCAGAGGCAACTTCAAAAACACCATGGAAAGAAAAACCTTTGAAATGAAAATGATAATGCACTTCAACCTGTTTAATTCTGGACTAAATGTGGACTCTGGATTCTTAACACATTATCAACATTTTTTGTAATGTACTCATTTAGTCAATTACATTGTATATTCCACATTCTTTATACATAGGTACACAGGTAAGCCTATGTCCACATTTTTGTCTTTTTTTAACTTTGTATTCCCTCTGTATATACAATTTCACATCTTTAGAGATATTGATTCCATTTTGATATATAACTTTATGTCAGTATATGCTCTATGTAAAGCTATATATTTCCCCTGTCTGTTCTCCTACACTGGACACTGTCTGTCTGTTACCTAAGCCCCCCTCATGATTTTTACGACACCTCCTCCTCTCCCTGCACTGTCTTCTTAGCTATTCTGTGTTTTAAGATATAATCTGTAAATTCCATTGAATTGGTCAGTATTGCTTTAGACTTGATAAAGGAAGGAACTCTTCCGAAAGCTTGTCAATTTATAAATGTATAGTTAGTCCAATAAAAAAAGTATCATTGCTCAATGCAATACTCTTGTTATTTTGATATATATATATATATATATATATATATATATATATATACACACACACACACACACACACACAAATACATACACATATTTAGACATGTATATGTATTATCTCTAAGTTAAAGTATTTTGCCTTTTTTTGACACCTGAGACCTCATATGTGTAAGCCCTTGGCATCTACATATCAAAGCGTCGACTTTCTTGCATTTGACGGCACCAATACGCTCACCTAAGATCGCCTAACATAGCTGCCGCGGACCTGAATACGTTCTCCAAAGTTACAAAAAAAGCTGTCAAAAAGCCGCGCACCAACTACGGTGCGATGAGCAGCGGACTGTTGTTAACTAACAGTCATCGATCTCGCTGCTCTTCGGCATTTTTTTCAGCTTTATTTTAGACTGTCACTAAACACCCACACTATACTAACTGTTTTACCCCCTATACTGCCGCACGTAAATAAAGTTATTAACCCCTAAACCATCGCTCCCAGAGCCCACTGCACCTAAATAAAGTTATTAACCCCTAAACCGCCACTCCCAGAGCCCACCCCAACTCTAATAAATGTATTAACCCCTGAAACCTCCACTCCCGGAGGCCACTGCCACCTACATTATACATATTAACCCCTAATCTTCCGCCCCCTATACCGCCGCCACCTACATAAAGTTATTAACCCCTATCCTGCTGCTCCCGGATCCCGCAGCAACTAAATAAAGTGTTTAAACCCTAAATCGCCGCTCCCGGAGCCCACCGCCACCTACATTTTATTTATTAACCCCTAATCTTCCCCCCCTACACTGTCACCACCTACATTATATTTATTAACCCCTAATCTGCCCCCCCATACACCGCTGCCACTATATTAAATGTATTAACCCCTAAACCTAAGTCTAACACTAACCATAACACCCCCTAACTTAAATATAATTTAAATAAATCGAAATAAATTATTCCTATTTAAAACTAAATACTTTACTATAAAATAAACCCTAAGATAGCTACAATATAACTAATAGTTACATTGTAGCTATCTTAGGATTTATTTTTATTTTACAGGCAACTTTGTATTTATTTTAACTAGGTACAATAGTTATTAAATAGTTATTAACTATTTAATAACTACCTAGTTAAAATAAAGACAAAAGTACCTGTAAAATAAAACCTAACCTAAGTTACAATTACACTTAACACTACACTATAATTACAATTAATTACCTACATTAACTACAATGAACTACAATTAAATAATCTAAAGTACAAAAAAAACACTAAATTACAGAAAATAATACAATAATTACAAGATTTTTAAACTAATTACACCTAATCTAATCCCCCTAACAAAATAAAAAAGCCCACCAAAATAAAAAGCCCTACCCTACACTAAATTACAAATAGCCCTTAAAAGGGCTTTTTGCAGGGCATTGCCCCAAAGTAATCAGCTCTTTTACCTGAAAAAAGTACAATATCCCCCAACATTAAAACCCACCACCCATACATCCAACCCTACCCTAAAACCCACCCAATCCCCCTTTAAAAAAAACTAACACTAACCCCTTGAAGATCACCCTACCTTGAGACGTCTTCACCCATCCGGGCCAAAGTCCTCAATGAAGCCAGGCGAAGTGGTCCTCCAGACGGGAAAAAGTCTTCATCCAAGCTGGGCAGAAGAGCTCCTCCAGACGGGCAGAAGTCTTCATCCAGGCGACATCTTCTATCTTCATCCATCCGGTGCGGAGCGGGTCCATCCTCAAGATATCCGACGCAGAGCATCCTCTTCCATCAACGTCGACTGTAGAATGAAGGTTCCTTTAAATTATGTCATCCAAGATGGTGTCCCTTCAATTCCTATTGGCTGATAGAATTCTATCAGCCAATCGGAATTAAGGTAGGAAAAATCCTATTGGTTGATGCAATCAGTCAATAGGATTGACGTTCAATCCTATTGGCTGTTCCAATCAGCCAATAGAATGCAAGATCAGTCCTATTGGCTGATTGGATATATACTTTAACATTTATAATAAATAAATGAATGAATAAAAAATCAATTTGATAAGATAATTAACTTATCTGTGATAAAATATATTCCATAGAGTCTTTTCCTCTTGTTAAAATTGAGGATCCATGAGAAGTACTGGCTGTTTGACAGGGAACTCCTCAGGTTTAAATCCAAGTCCAACAGTAGTGATTATCTAAAAAATCAAGCACACAAAAGCACCTCTCATAGTGCAATACATTTTAATACAATCTAGATAGAAGTTCACAAAAACAAATATCCCATACAAATGGGTACTCACAAAATAGCCCTCAATCAAATGAGGTAAGGTGCAGGCACAGGTATATAAGTTAAAGATGGAACCCCTTCCGCTTGATGCAGTCAAATGTTCTTTCTCATCAGGAGTACAAAACGTATCTATAAATGCTGTATCCAATGAACAGTAACAGCTTCAATTGCAAGTATCAGCTCGAGTGACTGAATACAGAAACAAACAAGTGTTTGCAAAAACGCCAGATGCCGAGCATCGATGTGGCGTGATGTAAGATGGGCGTGTCCTACACGTTTCACTGGGAATCCGCTTCGTCAGAGGATTTTTTTTACTGCATCAAGCGAAATGGGTTCCATCTTTAACTTAATCTTGATAAAGGCATCTGTGTGATGCTGAAACACGTAGAAGTGATTGTATTCACATATATATGTATATATACACACACACATATATATATATATATATATATATATATATATATATATATATATACATAAATACATATATACAAACACATATATAAACACACATAAAATTTTGAGCCATAGCCAGTGAAATAAGTTGAAACTTCCAATATCATTTTTATTCATTTTACGATTATTTTTAATAGAATACCATTCATTCCTATGTTTTTCACATAGAATATTTTTTATTTTTATTTAGAAATAAATATTTTTTTATACAGTATATCTGTATATACTATAATCTATCTATATATCTATCTCTCTATCTAGGTATAGATATGTTTTGCAACATATGTTTTACAACAAAATATTTATATATATATATATATATATATATACACACACTGTATGTATATATATATATATATATATATATATATATATATATATACATACACATATATATATATATACATATAAATATATTTATAAATAAAAAGAACACTTTCTTCTATGTGAAGAACATAGAAATGTAAAGTATTCCTAATACCTTCGTTGTTCAACTCGCAAGCGATAACTAATAGCTTTTTATTCAGTGCTCCCCATAGAAGTTCTGAAGTTAGCGCGCCTCAGTCTTTAGTTCTTTTTGTTTTACTTTAAATTTGAAATTTTTTACTTTGAGTGCCTATTGGGCCAGATGTGTCAGTTTTTCCTTTATACTCACTGCAGTAGGGGAGCAGCAAATACTATGAGAGAGAGCAGTTCCCCCCAGGTAGTGTAATTTGTGTCTGAAGTGTTTTTGTGTGTAAGGGGAAGCAGGATACATCTTTACAATGCTGCCCTGAGATAATGTGAACTTCAAAAGTGATTTTTCGTCAGTGTGTACTATTGTGCATATCAAATTATGGTTTTTATGTCTTTTTTTTTTTCTTTTCTCAATGCATCCAGACTATATGCTGTATATTTAAAGGCAGGTCATTATTTTGACACATCGCATCTCTTTATGTGTCTTACTGGCCCACTTGGTTAACCCATTCCTCCATATTTTGAAGGGTCAGGAAAGATAAAGGTTTCTGGTGCTGCTGTATTAAACTGTGCTTTGTGATTCCGCATAAATCATTATCGCCTAGATTTAGAGTTCTGTGTTAGCCGTCAAAACCAGCGTTAAGGGGTCCTAACGCTGGTTTTTACCGCCCGCTGGTATTTAGAGTCAGTCAGGAAAGGGTCTAACGCTCACTTTACAGCCGCGACTTTTCCATACCGCAGATCCCCTTACGCCAATTGCGTATCCTATCTTTTCAATGGGATCTTCCTAACTCCGGTATTTAGAGTCGTGGGTGAAGTGAGCGTTAGAACTCTAATGACAAAACTCCAGCCGCAGAAAAAAGTCAGGAGTTAAGAGCTTTATGGGCTAAAGCCGGTTCATAAAGCTCTTAACTACTGTGCTCTAAAGTACACTAACACCCATAAACTACCTATGTACCCCTAAACCGAGGTCCCCCCACATTGCCGTCACTATAATAAAAATGTTTAACCCCTAACCTGCCGACCGCACACCGCTGCCACCTACATTATCCCTATGTACCCTTATTCTGCTGCCCCTAATATCCCTGACACCTACATAATATTTATTACCCCTAATCTGCCCCTCCCAACGTCGCCGCTACCTACCTACACTTATTAACCCATAATCTGCCAACCGGACCTCACCACTACTCTAATAAATGTATTAACCCCTAAAGCTAAGTCTAACCCTAACACTAACACCACCCTAAGTTAAATAAAAATGTTATCTAACGAAATAAATTAACTCTTATTAAATAAATTATTCCTATTTAAAACAAAACACTTACCTGTAAAATAAACCCTAATATAGCTACAATATAATGAATAATTATATTGTAGCTATTTTAAGATTTTTATTTATTTTACAGGCAACTTTGTATTTATTTTAACCAGGTACAATAGCTATTAAATAGGGTTCATGTTAGGGTGTTAGGTGCAGACTTAGGAAGTGTTTCCCCATAGGAAACAATGGGGCTGCGTTAGGAGCTGAACTCTGCTTTTTTGCAGGTGTTAGGTTTTTTTTCAGCTCAAAATGCCCCATTGTTTCCTATGGGGATATCGTGCATGAGCACGTTTTTCAAGCTGGCCGCTACCGTGAGCAACGGGGGGGGGGGGGGGAAACACACGTAGCTAACACACCCCTTTGGCCGCAAAACTCTAAAGCTAGCCGTATATTTGGTTTAGAAACAAGCACAAAACAAACTGAAAGTGTACATGTTCTAAAGAAAAAAGAAAAGAAAGAAAAGAAGTCCCTTCGCAGTGGGCTCCAGAAAAGCCATACAAATGCAGCATTTTTCATCACCAATCTAGAGGCAATCTACTCTGTCAGGCCACAGTGTGACCATAAAGTGCGGACGCATTAGCCTTTTATATTGCATCCATAGATATGCATTTATAATGCATTTATATTGGGATATGAAACCCAAATTTTTTCTTTCCTGATTCCTGCGGGCATGCAATTTTAAGCAATTCAAATGTAATCCTATATTTAATATTTCTTTATTATTCTTGGTATCTTTATTTGAAAAAAAGCAGGAATGTAAGCTTAGGAGTCAGTCTATTTGTATTCAGCAAGCACTACCCAGGTGCTTAACAAAAAAGCTCCTAAGCTTTACATTCCTGCTTTTCAAATAAAGATACCAAGAAAACAAATAAAAAATGATAATAGGAGTAAATTAGAAAGTTGCTTAAAATTGTATGCTCTATATGAATCATGAATAAAATAATGTGGGTTTTATATCCTTTTAAAAGGGATAGGAAAGTCAAAATTAAACTTGCATGATTCAGACAGAGCACATCATTTTAAGATACTTTTAAAAATTGTACTTCTATGTTTAAATGTACTTTGATCTATTGGTATCCCTTGTTGAAAAAGAATATGCACATATCCTACACTAATGGGAGCTAGCTGATAATTTTTGTTTACACACATGTCTCTTGTAATTGGCTAACTAGAGGTGATAATAGAAGTAAATTGGAAAGTTGTTTAAAATTGTATGCTCTATCCAAATCATGAAATAAAAATGTGGGGGTTCCTTTCCCTTTAAGTGTGCATTTTAGCTAATAGACAAATGAGCCAGTAACATTTTTTTACTAGTCATAGTTTTGCTGTACAACACCACTTACACAGCAGAACTAGCAAATTACTTCCAAGGATTATGTGCATGTACAAATAATGCCAGCATATGTGCATACTACAAACCTGATCAGGGAAGCAGGGGTTAAATTTAGAGGGCAGTGGAGTTTATAAATCATTGAAACCAGACATATGGGGCTCCATTTATTAAGCAGCGGATGCTACTTCGGAGGCCCATCGTTTAAGACTCGACTGAAACAAAAGTTAAAAAGCAGCGGTCATAAGACCGCTGCTCCTTAACTTGTCCGCCACCTTTGAGGTGATAGATCAGCGCAAGAGATCCCTGAAATATGCAAAGTCCTGAACTTAGAAATTCCGGAGATACAAGAGGACGATGCCTCTCCACAGCAAGCATCGTCTGCTGTCTTGCAGTTGCCTGTCAGCAAACCCAACTGGTCCAAAGTTACCAAGAAGAAATTTAAAACCTGAGGGAGGACTCTAATCCTCAATGTGAGTGTGGTGTTTTCATGTTAGCAAGCACCTATGCATCTTGCCTTTTTCTTTTTCTTCTGAATTGAAGTTTTTACTGATAGTTACAATTTGTTCTATTAAATATTTGTTGGCTATCCGCCAATTTTGGAACTGAATAAATATATGGTACTTTACCCTCCTTTACACAACTAACATGTGTAAATGTTTGAATATTATGTTAGTTTTGAATGTTTAGTTACTGTTTTTTTTTTGTTCTCTGTTATGTTCTTCAATCTGTTATTTTGTCATTGTGAGATAGATGTATGTCCTCCCATTCCTCCATCTCAAAAAACACATCATATTCAGAAACAATGTGGTACAAAGGGGGAGTTGGAGAAGCCTTTTACTACTACTTACAGGTTGTTAATCACACACATGTCAGACACCAGGGGTCATAGAGGTGGTATATATTTCATATCCCAGCATGATACTTAATTGTTTATGGCTCTTCCCACTATAAAGTTACTCTCACATAATGTGAGAGGTTTAAATTCGGATCTCAAAAGACGCACATCAATGACCCATTATAGACAGCTTACTGCCAATGTTATATACTTACAGGAGATGCACTTTATTGGAGTAAAGATTACAAACAACATTATCATTCTACGACAGACTCCAAAAAGAGAGGGATCTCCATATTAATTCACACATCTCTACACTTTATACATACTAAGACTGTTTCAGATAAGGATGGAAGATACTTAATAGTTCAGGGAATTGATGTAGTGCTGTGTAATATTTATGCTCCAAAGGAAAAGAAAGACGGGTTCCTACGACATATCTCCCATCTCTTAACTAGCTGGTCACAGATGAGGATAATATTGGCAGGGGATTTTAACGTAGATTTCCAGTTCTTACTATATGCCCCTGACCGAAAACTTACCAAGAAACAGATTAGACTAAGGACCACAGCACAAAATATAGTAGACACCTTATCCCCTCATAATCTTTTAGATACGTGGAAACATCTATATTGGACCACAACTGATACAACCTATTTTTTTGCTGCCCACAGCAGTTATTCCAAATTAGACTATATCTTTATTAGCCAAATTCTTAGACCTATTCCCCTATTGGCTAATATACAGCCATGTTCGTGGTCTGATCATTCTATTACCCAGATACATTTGAGGGGCTTGAAAGATCCTAATAGGACACAGATGTGGACATTTGACCCATCTAGTTTAAGAGACCCAACGTCCAAACAAAACATATTACGTGTGATGGGACAATATTGGCAGATTAATTTAGGCACCACTACTAACCTGACTTCAGTGTGGGCAGCACATAAGTCAGTGATTCAGGGATTACTTATTAAGGAGAAGTCTAATCATAAAATGAAATACAATGCCCTCTCATCCCAATTACAGCTTGAGATTGAAACTCTTGAAAACAAACATAAAAGAAAACAATCTAACTCCATCCTACATAAACTCCAACAAAAAAAGACAACAGCTAAATTCCATTCTAAATGAACACTCTATTAAACTGGCACAGAGACTAAAGACTAATTATTTTTTATTTGCAAATAAACCGGACAGGTACCTGCCCAAAAAAATTAGAGAAAGCTACCAAGCAATGTCTATTCCAACTCTCCACCGTTCGGATGGCTCCCTGACTTCCCCTCCTCAGGAAATGATATTTTTGCCGAATATTATGGTAAACTGTACAATGGTAGAAAAGTGACACATAATGACACTACGCAGACATTATTACAGACATTCGTAGATAAAGCTAATCTTCCACAGATAACTAAAGACCACCAGGAAAGTTTAAATGCAGCCGTTACTAATAATGAAGGCCTGCGGGCCGTCAAGGACCTTAAGCCAGGAAAGGCTCTGGGACCGGATAGTCTGCCAGGAGAATATTATAAGTTGTTTTCCTCATCCTTGGTGCCTCATCTGGTACAGTTTGCTAACCACATCTTAGAAGGACGAATGCTACCTATAGATTTATTACAAGCCAAAATAGTTGTCATACCAAAATCAGGGAAGAACCATAAACACTGCCATAGTTATAGACCAATATCCTTATTAACCAGGATATAAAAATAGTGACCAAGATTCTTGTGAATAGACTTAAACAGATATTACCCTTGATTATACACCCAGATCAGGTAGGATTTGTTAAGGACAAGGAAGCCCCAGACAATGTCAGGAGAATGGTTGCGGTTATAGATTATCTTAAAGACCACAGAGTGCCTTCTCTGCTCCTGTCATTGGACACAGAGAAGGCATTTGATAGAGTGGACTGGAATTACATGTACAGCATATTAAATAAGATGGGATTTGAGGGTCCATTCATCAAAGTGATTAGGAGTATCTTTTCTAACCCGACGGCCCACATAAGAGCGATTGGTCACCAATCACAAACAATACAAATTTTTAAATGGTACTAGGAAAAGGCAGCCTGTTATCCTCACTTCTTTTTGCAATTTGTATTGAGCCTTTGGCTGCAACTATTCACAATTCGCCAGATATCACAGGGCTGGAAATAGGACGAGAATCTTATAAAATTACCCTGTTCACGGACGACGTGCTGTTTACACTTACAAAACCATTGCTTTCTTTACCTAACATATACAACATATTACAGACTTTTTCCAACATTTCAGGCTACAAAATTAACTCTGATAAATGCGAGGCTCTCCCCATAGATATCTTGGGTAACACCATTAAGCTCCTAGACATAAACTTTGACTTTAGATGGGCAAAAGAACATATCCCATATTTGGGTATCAGACTGACTTCCCACTCTACTCATCTATATCAAGCAAATTATACCCCACTATTTAAGACAATCATAAAGGACTTACTTAATTGGCAAAGACATCACTTTTCTTGGTATGGTAAACTTCCGCCATCAAAATGAATGTTCTCCCCAGGATCTTGTATCTGTTTTGGGTATTACCAGTCAAGGTGCCTAAACAAGAACTAATATCACTGCAGTCAGCTTTCTTAGAGGAAACAAACATGGCCAAATTCAGTTTCAAGTCCTTACTAGACACAGGAAACTGGGGGGGGGGGGGTAGGAGTCCCAAATCTACTGTATTATTATCACGCTTCAAGACTGGCCCAGGCAGCACTGATGGGCACAAGGAGTGGCATGGTGGTCTGGCCCGGACTGAGGTGGCAATGAGGGGGCTGGGATCCACGGAAGATGTTCTTTGGGAGGGGAGGGGTCTTGGAGACACCAGGAAATATTGCCCTCAGACTACTAAAACTGTGCTAAAGTTATGGAATAAAGTAACTGGAGCTGAGAAGCTTTGGCCGGTGGCCTCTTTAAATATACCAGTAAAGTATTTAATACCTAAGGAACATAAAACACTTGTTGATAAATGGGAGAACAATGGTCTTTAAAGGGTCGCAGACTTTTTAAACAATAGAGTACCCCTTACATATACTCAAATACAACAAAAATTGGATCCCCTCTCCCTGCACTGGTTCCTCTATTTACAGATTATATCCGCCATACGTAAGTATGTACTGAACACTATTCCCAAATCAACCTCTACTCTGGAGAAACTCTGTATCTCCCAGTAAACCGAAACACGCTATCTCCTTTTTATATTTAGATATCCAATCTAGAAACATCAAATCGAAGTCCGCAATCATAACCTGCTGGGAAAAGGATTTGACTAAAGATCTATCTATGGAGAAGTGGAATTCCATCTTTTATCAATCAAGCAGGGGTCTCTTGAGTGCCGATTTAAGAGAAAACACATACAAATCCGTTTTTAGATGGCACTTGACCCCAGCACAATCAGCACACACTACTAAAGGGAGTTCCCACAATTGTTATCGAGGTTGTGCCGTTAAAGTTACTTATATTCATATGTGGTGGGAACGCCAAGGGGTCAAAGATATTTGGATGAGGGTCTCAGCACTCTTGAGCACACTTTTGGATGAAAAAATCACAGTCTCGGCCGCTCAGGCTTTACTAAACGAAAGGAATACTAAATTTAACTCGCATATCAATGCCTTTTTTAGAATAATTTTCACGGTAACAAGAACATGTATAGCTAGGTATTGGAAGTTGGGGGTGCCAGAGTTTTCCGAGATTGTGACTAAAATTAAGTCTATTTACTATGTATGAGACAGCAGCTCACTTGCAGGACTCGGTGAAGCTCTTTAATAAAGTTTGGTTCTATTGGATGCGGAGGGAACCAACTATTGATAGGAGAGGGGAGACTCATGGAGGAAACCAGGGGGATGGTGGTCTGTAGTAATGGAGACTTGAGTGATTGTGCTTTGTGTTTCCTTTATTCACTGATGGGTTTCTGTCATGGATTTCCACCTGACTTTTCTTTTCCCCTTTTTTTTTTTTCAATGCGGAAGAATGTGACAACCTGAATGGAGATGATGGACTTTCACAATGACACATGTTTACTTTGTTATGTTTATTGAACTGTTATTTAAAAACTAGAGACATATCTTGAATCCTGTACTGTATGTCAATCCTCACCTTGTATAGAAGAAATAATTAATATGTGCCTTGAGAATTTGTATAACACATGCACATTCCTTCTGCTTCGTACTGTTTAAATGAGTGATATGTGCTCAATAAAAACTATTTCAACTAAAATTGTATGCTCTGTCGAAAGCATGAATGTCTAATTTTGACTTTAGTGCCCCTTTAAAGGGACATGAAACCCAATTTTTATTTCTTACATGATTCGGATAGAGCATGTGATTTTTAACAACTTTCTGATATACTTCTATTATTTAAATTTGTTTTGTTTTATTGGTATCCTTTGTTGAAAAAGATACTTAGGTAGGCTTAGGAGCTGCTGGTTGGTGGCTGCACATATATGCCTTTTTTGCTCATCCAATGCATTCCGCTAGCTCCCAGTAGTGCACTGCTGCTTCTTCAACAAAGGATTCCAAGAAAATGAAGTAAATTAAATAAAAAAAAGTTAAATGTAAGGGTGTTTAAAATGGTATTCTCTAGCTGAATCATGAAATAATTTGTTTTCAGTTTCATATCCCTTTAATATAATGTTTAGCCATGAACATAAGAAAACATTATTATCATACTAAAGATTTCAAATTTCAGGTTAAGGCTGCATATTTATTCTGAAATGTTTCCTTCTGAAACCATGTACAGTGTATAAAACATCAGTAATCTGAATATGCCTGAAAGTTGCAGTCTGTAGCAAAATATCCTCTCTCAGGCCACGTGTGTCCTTCAATATTTATATCACTCCAGCATTCAACTTCACTGCACAATATTATTATGCTCCGGGCATTTTTTGTGCCCCCTGGAAAATTTCCCTTGTTGCAAGGTCTTGTGAGATAATGACACACATGGGCTAATCATATGAGACTATTTTATAATGGAAAACTACATAGAAAAATAAAATATGAAATATAAATATTATAAGGCTAAAAAAACTTTCTACATTTATTTTAATCAAATATAATCACTGAATCACAGATATTAAAAGGTTATGTTTATAGATATTAATCATAAATATGATAATATTTCTAAGGTATAATAATGTCCATCTCATGCTGTATTAATGTGATAGATCTGTTCATTTAATGAATGTTACTGGATTGGGATTCGGGAATCATAGTAAAAGCTTACTGACAGGGTTCAGAATATGCCTATGGTTTTAAATCTTACAGGAAGATGACATCACCACAAGATCATGTCCAAGGGATTACTTTGACTCCATGTTTGATAATGGCAAAAAGCAGGAGAGTATTTGTTAATTAACCGTGTGTCTTTAGGCACATATTAAGCAAACATAAATACTTCAAAGGAGAATCTCTCATTAATTCAGTTGTATAGATAAAGTAATCTGCTATAGTTGATATTTAAACAGGAAACTAAGGAATATTTAAAAGGGACATTCCAGTCAAAACTGGAATCCACATGGATACATTTCACTTTTGAACAGAAGCATTTTTTGTAATATACATGTATTAGCAAAAATGCTTCTAATAAAAACTATATCTATTTCAAAAGTGAACTTAAGTATGCACTGTGCACCAGCATTTTAAACATGGCACTTGCTCTAAGAGCTTAAAGTGAAGGCAAACTTTGGTGAATGAAAGCCCATTTTTAAAAAAAATACTATTAAAAACAGGGGCACTTTCATTCATCAAAGTTTACCTTTTTTTCTTTTCACAGCCAGAACAGCTTCCCCCTCCTGGAAATCCTCTCGTCACACATCAGCAATGACTAATCCGGCTTCCTCCAGTCACAGCATGGCCTCAGGCAATGACCACCCTGGGGGGAAAGCTATGATTGGAGGAAGCCAGATTAGTCATTGCTGATGTGTGAAGAAAGCATTTCCTGGAGGGGGAAGCTGCTCTGGCTATGAAAAGAAAAAAAGGTAATATTTTTAAATCAAAATGGCTGCTTTGTAAACTTTGATGAATGAAAGTGCCCCTGTTTTTAATAGTATTTTTAAAAAAAGGGGATTTCATTCATCAAAGTTTACCTTCACTTTAAGGTGCTTGTACCATCTGGTAATGACTAATTTTGTTGATTGCTGACATGATACAAGCCCCACTGGCACTATAAACAACTGCAGTATTTGAAATGCTAGTGCACTGAGAATAACTATGCTTTACATGCACAGACAGAGAAAAATGCTAACACTAAAAATATTGCAAATACATTTCTAATCAAAGATGTAATTAATCTATACATCTATACAATCTATACATTTAAATTTTGACCTCAATGTCCCTTTAATATAAAAAAAAAAAAAAAGTATATCAATTGGAAATCATAATTTAAAGTATAGAATATAAATAAATTATACAATAAATGATCATATACAGCAATATAAAAACATATATAAAATTATGGCAGTGAAACTTTCAGGATTGTAGATGGATGTAATATAAATTCTTGTAGTAATTGTCCCTTAAGAGTACCAAAATATAAAATGTCTAAAAAAAAAAGAAGCACAAATGTGGATCTTGTATTGAAATAACTAGAAGAGAATGTACAAGGGAAAAGTATGTTCTATACTCAAAAAAGGAAAAGGTTTGAGCTTTCCCCCAAGCTCCAACTCCAGCAAATGATGCTCAGTACAGCTCTGAGGTGGGACTAGTTAAAGGGACACGCAAGTCAAAATAAACTTTTATGTTTCAGACAGAGCCTGCAGTTTTAAGACCCTTTCCAATTTACTTCCATTATCAAATTCTGCACAGTCTTTTTATATTCACACTTTCTGGGGAAGAAGACCCTACTGAGCATGTGCAGAAGCTCACAGGGTATACGTATACTAGTCTGTGATTGGCTGATATCTGTCATATGATACAGGAGGGCCGGAAAATGGGAGAAAAAAAATAGTTTGTCTGAAAAAAAATCTACTGCTTATTTGAAATTCAGAGTAGGTGTTAAATCATTGTCTTTTTTTATTATGCCCTTGTTAATTATGAAATTCTACTGCATTGAGTGGTCCAGTAATTATTATTACTCCCTTCACTAGCTCTAGGAGAATATGAAAAATGGTCTTGAGTTCCTCTGTGGCAAGCATTCTATAGCAAAATGAAATTCTTAATTTCATCCTTCAGAGTTTTGTTATATTATGATATAGAGAAACTAGTCATAGGGATTTATAATGTTTCCTATTGACCTTTCCACCAGATCCCTGACCAGCACTGATAGGAACTGCAAATAATAATTAAGAAGCACTTAAACATTATTGTGGTAAAGGGGTCAAAAAGTTCAATATATATAATCTACCAGTGTGTGCTGGTTGCAAACAGTTAGTACTTACTGTCAATCTTCATTCTAGAAAAAGAAATTTCTAAAACAATAGCTAACCATTCCCAGTGTTCCTCAGAGGTTTTCCTAATACAATACAAAACATGCTAAAACTGATGTGTTTTCTAGGTTATATATGGTACATGGATTGTAGTAGGTGACATAAGAGTCACCAATGGCAGATACTCTTACCAAGACAGAAAAAAAACATTGCTCATCTGCTAAACCCACTAGATTGTCATTTTTTGTGAAACATGGCTGGCCACATGCAGCTTCCATAGATTGCAAACCATATACTCATGGGAATCAGAAACTGATATCTCATCAGAACTGCATTCTAGAGTTATACTACAAGGAAAGTGAGCTCTTCCGTTTTTGAAACTTCTACATCAAATCCATCCTGGAGTTGTTTGTATGAAACAAGAAACCCATAGCCATGCTTGATGGCCAAGTCAGATGACAGAAATTGATAAAGATATTATAGCCACATATTCAGGTTGTGTGCATCCCCAAAGGTCCATACATAAAAGTCAACTAAAACCTGGACATGGTCTACCCATCCTTTTTCCTCACCTTCAGGCTTATTTTGCTGGACCTGTCCATGACCAAGCTTTACATTAAGGTGATTGATGCTGTCTTATTGAGATGATTACTATGTTTTTGACATCATCTTCCAGCACTGTTAGGGCACTAAACAGTTTGTTCACAATGTTTGGTCTTCCTAAATCCCTCAATTCTCACAATCGACCCCAATTTACTTCTGCTAAATTTAAGAAATGTATGTCTGACAATTTTATATATCTGCCTTGTTATACTCTAAAAAGTGGAAGGTGGTTGCACTACTGAAACCCAGAGGAGTGCTAAGGACAGTAATGTGCCAAGAGAAGTTGTTGACCATACCACAGGATGTAGTACTATTCAGGATCTGAGATGCACTAAAGTTGGTGCAGAGCTCAGCCACAGTAGCGCTATTCATAGCTCATGCAGTAAGGTCTAAATGGAGGATGGTGCTTTTTTGGGACCTCTCTGTCTGAAATGACCTTGTCACAGAAAGTGCTCAAAAGTGGAACAGGAAATTATGGCTATTTGGCACATGATTATTAATTAATGATGATCCTGGTGCTATTAGACCCCATGACCTTTCCTTATGTGATCCTGGCCTTTACCTGGACTCTGTCTCTAGCCTGATTCCTTGTTGCGTCATTTATTTCTGATTGATTACCCAGCTGCTGACCTTTGGATCTGTTCTTTTAAGCATATTTCTGTACTTCACTGTCTGGTTCAGTACAGTGTAAGCATGCAAATGCACGATTGTAAAATGAAAAAAAAAACACGGGGAAAGAGAAGCTGAACAATATGTTCAGAATTTAAACGAACAATACACAGGAGTTAAGTTCACTTATGAATGGAGTAAGGAGAATATGTTATTTTTGGACATTGAACTATCAGGTTCTACTAGGACAGGACAAATTAAAAGTTAACCTCTATCGTAAAAAGATTGCGGGGAATTCCCTGTTACATGCTAAAAGTGCTCATCCTAAGCATGTTTTTAAGGGGATCAAAAGTCAATTCATCAGAACAAAAAAAGATATGTTCAGATGTTACTGACTACCATAAGCAAGGCTCTGAATTAAAATAAAGGTTCACAAATAGAGGTTATTGTACTAACCAAGTTAGCAAGATTTTCGGTGAGACAAGTACTCTCAATCGAGAAGAAACTCTCATCTAAACCCAAAAAGACTCAGACTAAGCAGCCACTCTTTATCACTAAATACTCAGCAGAATATTCTGAAGTTTGCACTATTATCAAAAGATACTTCCCTTTATTGTATGGTGATAAAAAGTTGAAGAGAGTGGTAGAGAATGGATGCAGGTGTGTGTTTTCAAAGAACCTAACAATTGGTAATATCCTTTCTCCAAGTAACCCGAAGTCCACTAGCAATACCAGTTCATGGCTAACTACTAACGGTACTTATCTGTGTGGTCATGCACGCTGTAAGTCTTGTGACTTTCTAACAGTGGGGAAAGAGTTTTACTCTTGTGTTATAGGTCACACATTTGAAACAAAAGTTTGCAATATCTGTTCTACATCCTATGTGATTTATCTCATATAATGTACTGAACATTTACTTCAATATGTAGGAATGACAAGCAGGGACGTGAGAACACATATTAGAGAACACCTTGGCTATATGACAAATGAAAAAAGGTGCTTTGCCTTATCCAGACACTTCCTAGATGTCCATCATCAAAATACTAGTACTTTCAAATGGAGGGCAATTGAACATGTAAGAACTCCTAAAAGAGGAGGTGATAGGGACAAATTACTTTCTAAACAAGAAATCTTTTGGATCTTCAAATTAGATACACAGGTACCAAAAGGTTTTAATTCTGAGTTTGATTTTATTAATTATTGGGAATAAGAAACTTATAATGTTCACTATTGTTGTAACTTTCATTCTCTATTCCACGCATGTTCATTTATCTGTACCCCTTGATATTTATAAAGTCCTCTTCTTTCCTGTTCACTTTATGCACATATGTATATTTCATATTTGAACCATAATGTATTTTATTAATCATCATGGAGTGGTTTAATACTATGAGTTATTGAGTCCTTAACTATATAACCAACAAAGCATTAAAGGTTTATTCCCTCTTGATTATGGCCAATGAATCATAACAAGTGAGCATTCAAAATATTTGTAGGTAAAAGTTTAATATGTGTGGGTTAATGTTGTCACCTGGAAATGCCTACTTTTTATAAGTACCAAAAGTTTGAATATCCCATTTAATCTAATGTCCTTACCTTTTATGTTTAAGGTTAATGAAGGATTGAAAATGTGCTTTGGATCCATTCAGACAGAAATATAGCATTGTATGGTTTAATTATGACACACACAGGCAATGGTTTTTAATATCTTAAGTACCAAAGTATTTAGTTCACTTTTACCAACATAGACATTAAGGTGATATATCACTATTAGCATTTGAAAAATATTATCACCAACAAGTATTCAATGTTGCTAAAGCTTTTCCTTCATTGGCCCAAACATTATGTTTCCCTTCATTGAAGTCACTATCTGTGGGTGTTTTTTTACTTTGAGGTGTTGATACTTTAAGAAATTAGCATGACAATCTGTCAAATGGCTGCATAGAACCCCTTTTTAAAGTTGGTTGGCTCAGTACAATGTAGGTCTATGAATACGACACCATGCCGAAACGCGTAAGACCAGTCAACCAGTCTTGTTATCCTGTAAATTAACTTTTTAATCTTAATGGAATAAATTCTTGATTTTATCCACACTGTTGAGACTGACTCCGGACTCCTCCTATATTTTAAAAAAAAACATGGCTCTGTCTTTAATGGGATATTAGTATCACATTAAATAAATATTGTTCTTAAAAAGAAAACAACTCGTCAAATGTTAAAAATATGTTTATTTAATTGATGAAATTACATAAAATACATAATATAGTATTTTACAGTATAATACATACTGTATATAACACAGTATATATAAATGTACAATATACCCAAAATCCCCCAGCTCATTTAGGTTTATTATTCATTAACTAGTTTCACTACTGTATTGTAACAAAAGAGGTTTAGTTTTGGTTCACACGTAAATTGTATTGTCATATTTTACTTTCTAAAGGGATCATTTACATTACTGAAGCATATGATTTAGTCCAGTACACTGACCAGTCACTGCACAATGCTAGCTGAAGGTGTCTACCAGCACCCAAATAATCCAACCAAAGGAATAGTCAGTAGCACAATGTGAATACTTGTACCTTTTATTACATGGCTATGCAGATAACAAGAACAATGTTTCCGGTGTTCCCCCTTTATCATTTTGTATAACAAATTACTATTACAACAAATGTTAACCTGTTAATGATTCCAAATGAAACTGCATAAAGTAAACTCTTAAAACATACCTATCCATTAAAAATAATAACATGCCCTCTAGTGAACTTTTCCACCTAGACAAAAATATTATTACTACAAATATATACCGATTACTACTAATATACAACTACTCCCCATAACTAATACCTATATGGAAACTCTTATTATCACAAAAGAGAAAAAAGAATAAAAACATACAAATATCTACTGAAAAAGGGACCAATCTACATCCTTATTCATTCTATTGTGAGTTAAAGTTACTAAAGGGATATGAAACAGAAAAAATATACATTTTTGTGATTCAGACAGAGCATACTATTTTAAAAAAAGTTTTCCAATTTACTTGTATTATCAAATTTGATATTCTGTGTTGAAGAGGTACATAGTTAGGCATCTGGAGTACTACATGGCTGGAAAGGTTGCTGCCGTCTAGTGCTCTTGCCAATGGATAACATTCTATATGGCAACACTGCTGACATATAGTATTCCAGAAATGGGCAGGCTCCTTAGCATACATCTCTGCTTTTCAACCAAAGATACCAAGAGAATGAAGAACATTTGCTAATAGATCAAGCACTTTTAAACACATTTCTTATTTACTTCTATCTGAATCATTAACCTTTTAAGGACATATGACGGAATTTTTCCGTCATAAAACAATTTAGCAAACTGAAAGCTGTGTCCTTAAAGAGTTAAAGAAAAATTTGGAGTTTCATATCACTTTAAATGAAAAATCCAGTAGGCTTATTTTCCATAACATTTCACTAGCCCCACCTTATCCGGGTAATCTCACTTGTTCTAGTATTTGAAAATGCAGCTGTGACACAATGTGTCCTACTGTCACAAAATTATTAGATACTGAAACATCAATATTCTTACTAGTTATATTAGCTCTATATTCAACAATGTAGTCATGTACCTTACCCGTCATTTCCCCCACTCGGCACTTAATAAGGTCCCACACAAAGTCTATATTGCATGTGTAATACCAATTAATAGGATATTTTCTTCCAGTCATGGGGTGTCAAAACTGTGTGCCTTTAATCGTGTTGCCATAGTTGACACAACCAAGACAAGGATAACAGCCTTTGTTTTTTTGTTTTTACGTACCACCATGTTAAAATCTAGCTTTCACTGAACCCCCGCTTCCTACATGCAAAGATACTGAACTTTTGTTCTTCATTTTCTTTGCTACCATAGACTACATTCTCAAAGATATTTTTTTATAATACTTTCAGACCTCCTTATAATTGTCTACTTGGGAAACCTTTGTTCTAAAATGGTGGCACCCATAATTATAAGAAGTGCATGAAATGTATTTAGTGTTTAATGTCCCTTTAAGCTCTATGAATATGTTTGTAGACAGTCATATAATTCCAAAGTGAGAGGCAGAGTGTATTGGTACCTAATGGCATGGGAATCAGTTAATCCATAACTATTCTGAAAGTATCTGACCTTAGGTCCAAGCTATAGATAAGCTGTGTAAAGACAGCCAGCAGAAGAAACTACACTCCCAGTGGGGTATAGAAGAGATAAGCTAATAAAATGTTAATGTTCCATTATTCTCTCCAAGTATTGGTGATTGGTTTACAGATAGATATAAGATAAAGAAGCATGTATATGTACACAATGTGATGAAGTAATAAGATTTAATTATACCTACAAGCTCAACCTATTTTATTAGGTTGTGGCTTCAAAAGACAAAATCAGCAATTAAATATACACAAATAAACCTTAAAAAGCAAATTCTCATACATATTATACTCTACAGTTGGTAAAGGATTGGAAACACATTAAAGGGACAGTCAAGTCCCAAAAAACTTTCATGATTCAAATAGAGCATGTCATTTTAAACAACTTTCCATTTTACTTTTATCACCAATTTTGCTTTGTTCTCTTAGTATTCTTAGTTGAACGCTAAACCTAGGAGGTTCATATGCTAATTTCTTAGACCTTGAAGGTCGCCTCTAATCTAAATGCATTTTGGCAGTTTTTCACCACTAAAGGGCATTAGTTCATGTGTTTCATATAGATAACATTGAGCTCATCACGTGAATTTACAGAGGTGTGAGCACTGATTGGCTAAAATGGAAGTCTGTCAAAAGAACTGAAATAAGGGGGCAGTCTGCATAGGCTTAGATACAAGGTAATTACAGAGGTAAAACATGTATTAATATAAGTGTGTTGGTTATGCAAAACTGGGGAATGGGTAATAAAGGGATTATCTATCTTTTAAAACAACAACAATTCTGATGTTGACTGTCCCTTTAAAGGAAAAACAATTTTACAGTATACTGTCCCATTTACCTTTATGTTAATCACTATGAAAACACAGCTATGCATTTAATGCAATGTTTAAAATGCATTGCTTTTTTTTTTTACAGTTGACAGATGTTAGAACCAAAAGCTTAATTCATCATAAGCAGAGTCAGTTGATAACTGCTGTCAGTTGATCAATTCCGTTGTTTGCCATTAAAGGGACATGAAACACAACATTTTGTGAATCAGAGAAAGCATGCAATTTTAAACAACTTTCCAATTTATTTATATTATCTAAGAATGGATTTTCAATTAAAAAGAGAGAGAAGAGGTGGAAGAATAACAGAGAGATAGTGAGAGGAAAAAGGAGAGACTATGGAGAGAGTTAAGATGAGAGAGATTGATTAAATATTAAATTGATTGATTAAATATAAAATAAAAAAACATAATATCTTATGCCATTACTGGCTTGTAGCAGTAGCACTAGTTACTACTTTAAATATGTTTCAGTTTATGTGCTGTCTAGCGTCTAATCTGAAGACATTCCCCATGGGAAATAGTTGGTAAATGATTTAATTAACAAATTAATTTCCAATGACCCCATGAGCGAATATTGCATTAAACAAAATAATTCTTTTGACACAAACATTTTGTCCAAAATGTTTTTTTTTTTTAAATTATTATTATTCTTACACATTCTTGTCGGCTTCCTAACTGCCACCCTGCCTTTACCATCAACATATACAGATCAAACTAACCTCTGAGTGGGGTACCTTTGGAAGTGCATACATGCATAATAATACTGAGGAACTATTGACATGTTCTGCTCTATAGTATTAACTATTTCAGTGATCCCATATGGATTTTTATTTTTGGACATAATAATTATTTATGGATTTACATCAATTATAGCATATTGTGTAATTCAGTAATTTGTGTGAGACTTATGTGACCAGTTAGTCTATTACTAACATTGACCTATAGATGTGTCAATGTAGCCCAAATATTCAAATCATAAATCTATAGTTTAAAAACAATAAATTAGATCCCCCCCCCCCATTTTATTTAATTAAAATGGGCATGTTTCATGTTTCAGATAGAGCATACAATTTAAATAAATCTTTCCAATTTACTTCTATTATCAGCCTTGCTTTGTTCTCTTGGTATCCTTTGTTAAAGCGGCAGCAGTGCCCTACTAGGAGCTAACTCAACACATCAAGTAAGCCAATGACCACAGGCATATATTCCACGGCCACCAATAAGCAGCTAGTTCCCAGTAGTGTTTTGCTGCTCCTAGGACTACCTAGATATTATTTTCCACAAAAAAATAGCAAGAGAACGAAGCAAATTAGATAATGGAAGTAAATTGGAAAGTGGTTTAAAATTACGCAATCAATGTGAATCATGATAGAAAAAAAGATGTGTGTTTCATATCCCTTTAAACACGTTTCTCTTTTAAATAAAACACGAAGTATATGAACAGCATAAAACATTATAGTTGGGCAGCCTATTATAGGAAAGTTTATAACTGGCTGCCCTACTCACTACACAGACATAACTTGAACATATTGAGTAGACTCTAATTTATATAATTTGCCTAAGACTTAAAGCTATTTTCAAGTGCCTGAAGGTGAAAAGGGAGGAATTAATAGCAAGATACTGAAACAAGTCATGATATTGTATATCCGTGGGCAACAGGGAGTCGTGAAGATAAATTGTGTATACGATTGCTCAGCATCATATTGGTTGATGTATAATTGCTGTGATAAACAACATTGGAAGACAAGTCAGTGGAATAGTTACACTCAAGGGATAAACACAATGGCAGCTTAATATACTGTGCTCAAGCGGGACTTCACTAGAAGCATTATCGCAGTAGCAATTTAATAAATTGTACAGTACTGAATTCCAACACAACCCTTCAAAGTCAAAAAAGGAATTTAACCCATTTCTTTCCCTGCAATAACAATTAAACACTTTAAAATACATGTTTCACTATAGTGTACATTTCTGGACATCACAATTTAATGAATCAATAAATTTGATAAAGTGCAAAAATAGCAAAACAATGATGCATAGTGTACCTCATAAAGTGTAGAGCAATAAAGTCTGAATATCTGTGATATAAGCAATAAATTGAATTATAGACAAAGAGACAAAGAAGTGGAGGTTTCTTTATATCAACTATATTAAAGTGCTAAAGGGAATCATCTTTTATAGAAAATAAATGATACAAGAAAATATATTCTGAAACAGCAGTTCTAAGAAAAAAATTGCAATGGGGGTTGTTCATCGTAGGTGATAAAAGGAAGACTCCAAATTTAACAGTTTAACAGATTAGTATAAAACAGTTTTCATTTTAAAAATTTTCAGTTAAAGTTTTTTTAAAGGGATAGTAAAGTCTAAATTAAACTTTATTGATTCAGATAGGGCATGTCATTTTAAACATATTTCTAATTCATTTTTAGTATACATTTTGCTTTTATTTTGTTATTCTTATCTGAAAGCTAAACTTAGGTAGGCTCATATGCTAATTTCTAAGCCACTGAAGGCTGCCTCTTATCTGAATGCATTTGACCATTTTTCACAGCTAGAGGGTATTATGGGTTCATGTGTTTCATATAAATAACATTGTAATCATGAACCTGGAGTGATTTAAGAGTCAGCACTAATTGCCTGAAATGCAATTGTGTCAAATCATCTGAGATAAGGAGGTAATCTGCAGAGGCTTAGATACAAGGTAATTACAGAGGTAAAAAGTATATTTCTATAACAGTGTTGGTTATGCAAAACGGAGGAATGGTAAATAAAGGGATTATTTATCTTTTTAAACAATTACATTTTTGGTGTTTACGATCCCTTTAATTATTATTTTGGTTCATGCAAGTATGTCCCTTATAGGAAATTATAGCTATGTACTGTATATCCTATGCATTATATTTTTTATTAGTCCTAGCTCTTCATTGCTACTAAAATATGTTAATATTATTATTGTTAGTAGTACTATTATTATTATTATTATCAGGTATTTGTAGAGTGCCAACAGATTCCGCAGCGCTGATTCTTTTCTTTATCAACATCATCATCATTAATAATATCTTAATATATATATTAAGATGGATACATCAGAGAATACTGTCTATGAACTGTAAAATGTATTATTAAAACAATTCCTTTTATGTTTCAAAGCAATTAAGTACTGTTAGTATTATATTGGGATTTATATAACTGCATATCACCACAAAGCTTTACTGAAACATTCTCAGAGCTGTCATTATCCATGTAGAAAGATGTTCAGCTGTCAGTGTTTTGTGCTGAACTTGACTTAGCACTCTCTGTGTGCCTGCCTCAGCTTTCAAAGTATTGTTACAAAGAGATATCTCTCAGCAAATAGAAAAATATCCCTAAGTTCCAATATACATGGTGAACTGCTAACATGAGATGGAAGTTGCTTATTTGAAATAAAATAAAAACAAAAATAAATTCATCAGGTGATATTATTTTAACTCTGTGTAACCACAATGAGCAACAAGTTCTTGCTTTACAACCTAAAAGCTGATCAATAAGGAAAAATACATTGATAGTGTTAAAAGTGTATCTCATATATTTTAAATCAAGGTACGTTATGATTTATAAATTATTTTTGGTATTCATTCATTTAGAAAATTAAAAACATCATCATAGTTACAAATAAACAATTTCATGATATATTCATCCAATTAAAAATTGGACCTCACTAGTTAAAAGCAAAATGGCTTAAATAAATAAATGTAAATCATAAACCTTATTTAAACCTACTGGATGTAGAGTCCCTAGTTTGGCTCCACTATATGGATGACATATTTGGCGTATGTGGGGGGCACATTGGATTCCTTACAAGAATTTGTGTATGAGCTCAATGCATCAACTAACTGTCTGAGATTCACCTCATAACTTTTCAATAGAGAAGATCAGCTTCTTAGTTACATCTGTTTACAAACATAATTTTAGACTCACCACTGATATATAAAGTAAGCTGACTGATCGGAACACATTGTTACATTTTCAGAACTTTTATCCCCTTAGTGTGTTTAACTCAATTCCCAAGAGTCAATTCATAAGAACACTAGGTAATGTAAAGGACAAGTTATTACAAGAAGTAAGATTAAATGAAATGGCTGGTAAATTTCTAGCAAGATAATATCCAAATGATGTTTGTGACCAAGTGTGAAATAGAAGCTAGAAGTAGACTATGTAATGGCACTGAAGGAAGAAAGATTACAGATTGATGTTTACAACTGAATACAGTGAGTATAGTAATAATATTTAATCTGTTCTAAGGAAGCATTCGTATATCCTCAATAAATCATACCCAAATATAGAGGAATTTAAAAAAATAACCTATTTAATCCTTTAAAAGGAATACAATTCTGGAAGATAAATTGGTCAGAGCTGATGAAGGCAGTACAAAGGCTGGTGACATTAATTACCTTACCACCCATAACAAAGGGTCCTATCCATGTTTGAATTGTGCCCAGTGTATTTATATGATCAGGGGTAAACATACAGCCCAGATAAATGATAATAAGAAAAGGGAGATCAATGGATATTATACCTGTGACACTGACTTTGTTGTCTATCTTTTGAAATGTTCATGTGGGCAGGGCTACGTGGGGGAGACCACACGCCCCTTAAAGGACAGGATTAATTCCCATAAGTCAAGTATTAGAAATAAGGATATAATTCTTTCTGTATCAGCCCATTTTTCAAAAGCAGGACACACTGTGAGACAATTCTGCTTCTAAGTTATAGAACATATCCCCAAATTAAGACGAGGAGGGGATAGAGAGTTAATGCTAAAAAAGAGGGAGGTTTGGTGGATCAAAAAATGAGGGACTCTAAATCCAGTAGGTTTAAATAAGGATTATGAATTACATTTATTTATTTAAACCATTTTGTTTTTAACTAGTGAGGTCCAATTGTTAATTAGATGAATATATCATGAAATTGTTTATTTGTAACTATGATGATGTTTTTAACTTTCTTTTATATATGTAAAAATAATCTGACAGGTATATATAAAAATTAAAAAGATTTTGTTTCTGTGTCTACTAGGTGGTGCTATTTTCACACTAGTAGTGATGTATAATTAACTAAAGAGTTAATTAATTAGTTGCACAGGTGCTATAAAAGGATGTTGTTACCTTTTCACTTTAGCATGAGTAAGAGCTATGTAGACCCGAAACATCACTGCTGTTTGCTGGCTTCCTTTTAACCCAATAAAGAAGAATTTTGGATAAATCAGTGCTGGGACCCCTTCTATGATTTTGAATTTTATATATATATATATATATATATATATATATATATATATATATACACACATATATATATATATACACACATATATATATATATATATATATACACACATATATATTTACACACTTTTATATGTGTGTACATATGTATTTATATGAAAAAGAACACTTTGTAAGTAAGTAGCGCACACATAGACTTTAGCAATATAATTTCAAAAGGTACCTGTATACCACTCACTGTCCGGTAACACGCTGGGGAGCAATTGGCTCAGAGTGTATGGAGATCTGCAGCTGTGGAGACTGAGCCGGTCTGTAGTCAGCATCTGAGTAAATAGAATATGTTCCAATGGATTGTCCCCACTTGTAGCGCAAAAAATCTCTCTCCAAAGAAAAGTAAAACTTCCTTTATTGTAGTATCAAAAGTAAAAACATGACAGCCTACACACGACTGTAATAAAGCACTTAATGTAAAAACACAGTGTCAGTGATCTGAACCACATGCAGACATGTTTCGTGCAGTTGCGCACTTGATCACTGCTTGAAAGCAATCCTGATCACACCTGCTTTATAGCACTTTTCTTAAAGAGACATTTGTTGAAGAACATGTTTCAAAAAGTTATTTAATACATTTGCAGAAATTTTTTTCTCTTCTACATGTATATTAATAATAATATGATGTTAACTTTTATATATTAAGAATTTTTTCTCTTCTACATGTATATTAATAATATGATGTTAACTTTTATACATTAAAAATTACCTTATGTCTTTGCCTCATTTCTCATAAGTATATCTTATACCACTAGATAAAATTGCAGTCTTTCAACTGTAGTACTTTGATGTAATTTATATATGACACTATGTGTCATACAGAAAATGTTAAATTTATTTCTAGAGTAAGGTTTAGAGTTTACAATATATGTAAAAATAATTTATTGTTTAAGACTTATATGATGGCCATATATTATTTCTCCCCTTTTCCTTATCTAAAAGAAAAGCTGTTGTGTATATATTAATTCACAAAAAGATCCAGGTCTCTACGCATATTGAGACCTAATGGATTACATGTTTTTAATGTGAAAATCCAGAAGACTTCACGTTTGTTAAGTTTATCTTCTCTGTCTCCTCCTCGTTTCCATAGAGGAACATGATCTATACCTTGAATTTTTAATAAAGACACATCTGAATTATGTTGACTTTTAAAATGTCTCGACACTGGTGTGTCGGTGTCATCATCCTCTATTGATCTGAGGTGCTGAAGAAACCTATCTTTAACGCTACGCTTGCTTTTACCTACATAGTTAATTTTACAGAGATCACACGTAAGTAAATATACTACATGTGTAGTTGAACAATTTATGTAATACTTAATTTTATAGTCTTGCTGGGTAGCAGATGAAGAAAAAGTATCGCCCTCAATGACATGGTTACAAGTTTTACATATATTTCTCCTGCATCTAAAGAATCCCTTTCTCTCTTTTAGCCAGCATTTATTGTGTTTTATTGGAAGATTAGATGGAGAGAGGTAGTTTGAAAGTGTTTTTCCTCTTTTGGGTATAATATCTACACCCTCTTCCATTATAATTTTTAGTACTGGATCTGAATATAACACAGGTACAGTATCTTTAATGATTTTGCTGATGTTTTTAAAATCAGTACTATAGGTAGTTATAAACCTGGGTTTCTCAGTGTCCCTTCTTTTTGCATCTTTCCTTTTATATTTTAGTAAATCCTCCCTAGTTGTTTGCTGAACACTTTCTTTTGCTTTAATTAAAGTGCCTTCATTATATCCTCTCTGTTTTAGTCTTTCTTCAATAATTTTACACTGTTTATTATAATCTTCCTCATTAGAGCAATTTCTTTTGGCCCTAATGAATTCACCCTTTGGTATTCCTTGTAGCACATGTCTCGGGTGACATGATTTGTATAAAAGTGTAGTATTGCCTGCTGTTGGCTTTCTGTAAAGTATAGAGACTATTTTTTCATGTTCTACATCTGCTTTTAATGTAAGATCTAGAAAGTCTATTGACTCCGTACTTTCTTCTCCTGTGAATTTCAACCCACATTTGTTATTATTTAAATAAGCACAGAAATCTTTTACTTGATCTGTGTCTCCTTCAAAAATGAAAAGTAAATCGTCTATATATCTGAAAAAATGTATGATTCTCTCTCTATGGGGATTTCTCTCTCCAAAGACGTGGAACAGCTCCCACCAACCCATAAATAGGTTGGCGTATGATGGGGCAAACTTGGCCCCCATCGCCGTTCCACACCTTTGGAGAAAGAAATCTGATCCAAACATAAAGAAATTATGCGTTAAAAGATATTCAATTGCATTAAGTATAAACACTTTTGTTGCTGATTCATAATCAGTACACTGGTTCAAGAAAAATTCTATAGCTGTTATGCCTAAGTTGTGATCTATACAAGTATACAAGGATGATACATCCACTACTAGAAATCTGTACTTTTCTTTCCATTTGATATTCTGTAACTTATTAAGCAATGATGTGCTATCCTGTATGTAACTTAGTAAATCTTTAACAAGTGGTTGTAAGAAAGTGTCCACCAGATCTGATAACGGCTCATTTAATGAGTTAATACCTGCAATTATAGGTCGTCCTGGTGGACAGACTAAATCTTTATGTAACTTGGGAAAATAATGAAATATTGGAATTACTGAATTAGTTGGAGTTAGGACTTCTTCTAATGTAGGAGTTATGATATTGTTTAGTTTAGCTATCTTAGTGATTTTAATTAGCTCTTTTCTAAACTCTCTCGTGGGATTACCATCTAGTTTGATATACACTTCTTGATCAGACAGTTGCCTTTTGGCTTCTTTAATGTAGTCTACAGTATTTAAAATGACTACATTTCCTCCTTTATCAGAAGGGCGGATCATTATATCTTTATTTTCTTGAAGAGTTAATAAAGCTGCTTTTTCTTTATTTGTTAAGTTAGAGTACCTTCTTTTTTTACTTTTTAGATTCTTTTCATGTAGTATTCTTAACTTACTTTCCACTGTTTTCTGGAAAATATCTAACACCTTAGGTCTGGTGTGTACTGGATAAAAGGTGCTCTTTTTCTTTAAGTGACCAAATTTGATATCTTCTTCCATTATCTTATCTATAGATTCTCTATTGCTATCCTCAGCTAGTTCTTGCAAATCTTTAATAGCACATAAGTCAGGAAATAACAAGACATCAGTAATGGCTGACGTGACACTCTCATTAATATCATTTTTAGTCTCAACTTGTGTCATATGCTCACTTTCTGAAAAAAAATGTTTTTTCAAAGTAAGTTTGCGTACAAACTTGTTAACGTCTAATACTGTTTCAAACAAATTAAACTGAGATGATGGCACAAAGTTGAGACCTTTGGACAAAAGATTAATCTCTATGGAGTTCAGGGTAACATCAGACAGATTACAGACACTCAGATCTGCATTTATTTCTTTTTGTTCTGTCCCTGTGATCTCGTGATGTATTTCTTCTGTTGTCCTTTCCTCTGATGTTGTTTGTTGTATCTGTTTCCGCTTGCTGCCCTTGCCCCTACTTC
This sequence comes from Bombina bombina, assembly GCF_027579735.1. Lineage (NCBI taxonomy): Eukaryota > Metazoa > Chordata > Amphibia > Anura > Bombinatoridae > Bombina > Bombina bombina. The sequence goes on from NC_069508.1 coordinate 75,050,849, forward strand.
CTCTATGGTTTTTTTTATTTTTCTTGGGAAAGTCTGGGGGTCCTCGTTTTTTGACTCCTTATGAGATCCTGATGTTGTAGCTTGTACCTCCAGTTCTTGAAATACTGCTGGTGTTTCTTCCTCAGTCTGCAAATCATTATCAGATGAGTCAAATTCGTATTCTGTGTCTGAGAATGTCACAGTTTTTTCCTCCTTTATGTATTCTTCTCTGTTGCCTTCTCTGAAATCTCCTAGGATATTCTTCTTGTGTCCATCTGTAAACTTGTTTCTGATCGTAATCTTTTTTATCTCTTGTTATTTTTCTTGACTTAAATTGCCATATTTCTTGTCTGAAAGTATTCATGGTTGTTTCAAATTTTTTGTCATATTCCTTAAAGTCTTTGTGATGTTGAAAATCTCTAAGTTTGTTTTGAACCTCTTTCATCTCCTGTAACAGCTCTGCTTTTTGTTTTCTTTTGTGCTCCATAAGCAAATCAATTAATGCAAATGAGCATGCATCTAGAATGCTGTTCCATTTGGAGATAAATTCTGTATCCATAATCACAAAGGATGGAAATTTTCTTATACGAAGACCTCTTGGTATTCTGTGTTCATGCTTGTAAATAGAAAAAGATTTGAGATCTAGATCCAATTTAATGTCCTTTTTTCTTAAGGAATCCATTTCAAAGAAAAGACTGTCTATAGTATGTATTATTTGATTGTAGGTTTCAGATACTTCATCCTGAAAGTCTCCCAACACATAACTTGGTTCACTTGAATTATCCATATTTGTCATATATAAATTACATCAAAGTACTACAGTTGAAAGACTGCAATTTTATCTAGTGGTATAAGATATACTTATGAGAAATGAGGCAAAGACATAAGGTAATTTTTAATGTATAAAAGTTAACATCATATTATTAATATACATGTAGAAGAGAAAAAATTCTTAATATATAAAAGTTAACATCATATTATTATTAATATACATGTAGAAGAGAAAAAAATTTCTGCAAATGTATTAAATAACTTTTTGAAACATGTTCTTCAACAAAGGATAGGCAGTAAAGAGAGTTCAAGCACACAGTGTCTAACATTTACAAATGTCTCTTTAAGAAAAGTGCTATAAAGCAGGTGTGATCAGGATTGCTTTCAAGCAGTGATCAAGTGCGCAACTGCACGAAACATGTCTGCATGTGGTTCAGATCACTGACACTGTGTTTTTACATTAAGTGCTTTATTACAGTCGTGTGTAGGCTGTCATGTTTTTACTTTTGATACTACAATAAAGGAAGTTTTACTTTTCTTTGGAGAGAGATTTTTTGCGCTACAAGTGGGGACAATCCATTGGAACATATGTATTTATATGTGTATATATGTTTTTGCAGTCATATATACACATATAAACAAATACATCTTTCCTTATACCAGTTTATCTCCTCCATTGCTATCCCCTTGAACCCCCTTAGCATGTAATTCTAAAAGCCCAACTGTTTGCAGATCACCTTCATAAGAGTTGACTACAACAGTGTGACTCTTGGCAGGGCCCTCTACCCATTTAATCCCTATAAATGTTACCTTGTATACCGCCTATGTTTATAGCATTGTTATTGCTCTACAAATTACTGATAATAATAATGTATACATATAAAGACATGCACGTATACATATATATATATATATATATATATACACACACACACTCACACAAACACACACATATATACATACATACATAGACACACACGCAGTCATGGCCAAAAATAATGGCACCCCTGCATTTCTGTAAGATAATGCACCACTTCACCCAGAAAATTGTTGCAATTTTAGGCACTCATGTTTATTTATTTTGTATATATTGGTATGACACAAAAAAGTGGAGAAAAAAAGCAAAATCCAACACATTCCACGCAAAAATCCAAAAATGGACTGGACAAAATTGGCACCTTCTCAAAATTGTAAGAAATAATTGCATTCTAAGTTTGTGATGCTCCTGTAATTTGAAATTAAACTCACCTGTATCAATTAACAGGTGCTGACAATATAGAAATCACACCAACAACCAGTTAAAATGGGGAAAAATGTACTTAACATTTCTGTTGTGTGTCTCTGTGTACCACAATGAACATGGAGAAGAGAGAGCAGCAAATAATTGTCTTAGGATTTGAGAAAAAAAATTGTGGAAAAGCATTACAATCTCAAGGTTACAAATCCATCTCCAGAGATTTTAATGTTCCTGTGTCCACTGTGCGCAACATTGTCAAGAAGTTTACAGCCCATGGCACTGTAGCTAATCTCCCTGGATATGGACGAAAGAGAAAAATTGATCAAAGATTGCAATGGAGGATTGTTCGAATGGTGGATAAAGAACCTCAATCAACTTCCAGACAAATTCAAACTGACCTTCAGGCACAGAGTATAAATGTGTCAGCTCACACTATACGTCACCATCTGAATGAAAAGGGACGCTATGGTAGGAGACCCAGGAGGACCCCACTGCTGACACAAACATAAAAAAGCCAGATTGGAGTTTTCCAAAACTTACCTGAGGAAGCCAAAATCCTTTTGGGAAAATGTGCTGTGGACAGACGAAACAAAATTACAGCTTTTTGGTAAAGCCAGTCATTCTACTGTTTTCAGTAAAAGAAATGAGGCTTTAAAAAAAAACAATACAGTCCCTACAGTCAAACATGGTGGAAAAAAGTAAAAAACCACAATATATGACCAAATATTGTGTAAGATGTGCGCCAACAGTGACCCCCCCCAAAGAGGCGAAATACAAATTACAGTTTAACAATACCGGTAGATAAAATTGACCATATACTCATATGAACAAATTGTGGCACATGTTAGGAGCAAATAAAATTAAAAGTCTAAAAAGTCCCAAGTGTGTCAAATGGCGACTGGACGATGTGAAAACGACAAGCTGCTCTCTCGACAGAAGTAGGTAAGAGAAAACAATGTTCTATAAGACAAAAGGAGAAGAGGCACCTTATGGTGCAGTATCTCAAAGAACGGTGCAGTAGTGATTTGAACAGCCAATAGGATTTCAGTAGCTCTCATCCTATTGGCTGTTTTGAACACCCAATAGGATTTTAGAAGCTCTCATCCTATTGGCTGATTTAAATTTGAATAATCAAATCAGCCAATAGGAATGCAAGGTACACCATTTTAAAATGGCTACCTTGCATTGAAGCTTCAGTGTACGGCGGGGACCGTATGAAGAGGACACTCTGCGCTGGATATCTTCGCTGATCTGCCGGGATGAAGATAGAAGAGGCCCGCGTGATGGATGAAGATGTCGCCGCCTGGATGAAGACTACTTGCTGCCTGGATGTCCGGACTTCAGTAACCGTGAGTGGATATTCTGGGGTTAGTGTATGTTTTTTTTTTTCAGATTAGGGTTTGGGCTTTTAAAAAAGAGCTAAATGCCCTTTTAAGGGCAATGAAAAAGAACTGAATGCCCTTTTAAGGGCAATGCCATACAAATGCCCCTCTAGGGGCATTGGGTAGCTTAGGTTTTTTTAGAGTTAGGTTTTTTATTTTGGGGGTTGGTTGGGTGGTGGGTTTTACTGTTGGGGGGACTTTGTATTTTTTTACAGGTAAAAGAACTTTTTAACTTAGGGCAATGCCTTACAAAAGGCTATTGGTAGTTTATTGTAGGCTTAGGCTTTTTATTTTGGGTAAACTTTTTATTTTTATGGGGCTATTAGATTAGGTGTAATTGTTTTTTGTTTTTTATAATTTTGTTTATTATTTTTGTAAACTTAGTGTTTTTTATTTTTTGTAATTTAGTGTTTATTATTTTTTGTAATTTTAGAATTTTTTATTTTTTTCGTAGTGTTAGGTTTTCTTAAATTTGTAATTTAGATATTTTAATGGAAGTATTTTTTTTTATTAGAATAATAAGGTTAAGTTAATTTATAGTTTAATGTTAGGTTTATTTTTATTTCACAGGTAAGTTTTTATTTATTTAAATATAGTTACATTGTAATTTTAATTTAAAGTTAGGGGGGGTGTTAGGTTTAGGGGTTAATAGTTTAATTTAGTGTTTTGCGATGTGGGAGGCCAGTGTTTTAAGGGTTAATAGGTTTATTTAGTCGTGGAGATGTGGGAGGCCTGAAGTTTAGGGGTTAATAGGTTTATTTAGTTGCGGAGATGTGAGGCCAGAGGTTTAGGAGTTAATAACTTTATTATAGTGGCAGTAATGTCGGGGAGCAGCGGAATAGGGGTTAATAATTTTTATTAGTGTCGGCGATGTCGGGAGCGGCAGATTAGGGGTTATTAGGTTTATTTAATAGTCACAATGTTGGGTGGGCGGCAGAATAGGGGTTAATACGTTTTAAATAATGTTTGCATTGCGGGAGGTATCAGGTATGGCAGTTTGTGGGTTAGTTTATGGGTGTTAGTGTACTTTGTAACACTTTAGTTATGAGTTTTCTGAAACATTTTTGTGGCGCAAAACTCATAATTAATGTTCTCAGATGACAGTATGGATCGTGTTGGTATAGGCTGTAACGTAAGCTTTTTAGCCTTACCGCACAACCTGTAATACCGACGCTATGAAAATCCCACGCAAAAACATATTTTTTGGAGTGCGGAATGGACAATGCGTTACAGGCTAAAATGCTTGCGGTATAGCTAGACCGTCACGACTCGCAATAGCTGCGTTACTGCCATTACGCTGAAATTGCCATTTTTTTCAGCATTAAAAGCCGTAACACAAAACTCGTAATCTACATGTAAGTGAACAATACAGTGATATCAAAACAATAAAATAGATAATTAAGAATAATATCATTAGTGATCGTTGATATGCATCACCGCTAGTATAATAGGTGCAATAATAAATGTAATAATGAAAAATATGAAAATAAATACAATAAATCATGTTGCATTTAGTATAAAGAAGCAAATAAATTATGCAGATCATTTAACAACTTTTAGTGTAATGTTACCGTAAGTAACATAAGTAACTGTGGTATGTTTGCATAGTATTATTATTATCACGTTTTCCCTATGTCATTCATACATATTTTTGCATCTTTTGATAGAATTAATTGACTCATTTGGTTTATTATTTTTTTTACTTTCATTATGATGAAAGAGTAAGGTGAGCCATACATTTATAGCTTATAATTAACTGTATGTATTCGACAATTGTTTTGTATATTGATTTGTTTTTTCTCTGATCACCTATTTATGATCACCATATGATCTTCCTATCAAATTTTTCAAAAGATGTATTTATTGCGTCACCATTATAGGGTTATTTGATTTATTTGCACATCTTACCATGATGAAAGATTGAGGTCAGCTATTTACTGATTTATATATAGCTTTGAATTGATCCTTATTTTGTACAAACTCTTTTAACACATACCTACACATACTTTACAGCCACAACCATTATGCAATTATGGTAAGCCATTAAGAGAACGGTTTGTGAATGTGTATGGAATGTATCTACACACTGTTTACACGATTGATCTTTCTATTATTATCCTTTTTTTTATTGCTCACACTATCACATACTATATGATCATTATATGATCACTTTATAACATATATATATATATATATATATACATATATATATATATATATATATATATATATACACATATATATATATATATATATATATATATATATATATATATATATATATATATATATATATATATATATATATATATATATATGTAAAATAGTCATATTTTCATGTCGGGTTAGAGCACTTGAGACTATACAATCAGGTTTTTAACAGCCAATAGGATTTCAGTAGCTCTCATCAAATTGGCTGATTTGAATTGAAGAATTAAATCAGCCAAAAGGAATGAAAGGTATGCCATTTTGAAACGGCTACCTTGCATTCAACTTCAGTGTACGGTGGTGACTGTATGAAGAAGACTTCTAGTCGCCTGAATGAAGATGGAAGCCCGGACTTCAGGATCCATGAGTAGATTTTTTTTTTAGATTAGGGATGGGCACTTGGAAAAGAGCTGAATGTCCTTTTAAGGGCAATGGAAAAGAGCTGAATGCCCTTTTAAGGGCAATGCCCATACAAATACCCCTTTAGGGACAATGGGTAGTTTAGGATTTTTTAGAGTTAGGTTTTTTTTATTTTGTGGGGTTGGTTGGGTGGTGGGTTTTACTGTTGGGGGACTTTGTATTTGTTTACAGGTAAAAGAGCTATTTAACTTAGGGCAATGCCCTACAAAAGGCCCCTTTAAGAGCTATTGGTAGTTTATTGTAGGTTAAAGGGGTGTTTTTATTTTGGGGGGGCTTTTTATTTTTAGAGGGCTATTAGATTAGGTGTAATTGGGTTTTTTTCAGAATTTAGTGTATTTTTTGTAATTTTAGATTTTTCCATTTTTTCGTAGTGTTAGATATTTAAAATTTGTAATTTAGGTTTTTATTTAATTTATAGTATTTTTGTTTTATTAGAATAGTAATGTTTGTTTAATTTATAGTTTAATGTTAGGTTTATTGTTATTTCACTGGTAAGTTTTTATTTATTTTAAGATAGTTATATTGTAATTTAATAGGGGGTGTTTAGGGGTTAATAGTTTAATTTAGTGGTTTGCAATGTGGGGGGCTGCCCTACAAAAGGCCCTTTTAAGAGCTATTGGTAGTTTATTGTAGGTTAAGGGGTGTTTTTATTTTGGGGGGGCTTTTTATTTTTAGAGGGCTATTAGATTAGGTGTAATTGGGGTTTTTTTCAGAATTTAGTGTATTATTTTTTGTAATTTTAGATTTTTTCATTTTTTTCGTAGTGTTAGATATTTAAAATTTGTAATTTAGGTTTTTATTTAATTTATAGTATTTTTTGTTTTATTAGAACAGTAATGTTAGTTTAATTTATAGTTTAATATTAGGTTTATTGTTATTTCACAGGTAAGTTTTTATTTATTTTAAGATAGTTATATTGTAATTTAATAGGGGGTGTTTAGGGGTTAATAGTTTAATTTAGTGCTTTGCAATGTGGGGGGCTGGTAGTTTAGGGGTTAATAGGTTTATTTAGTGGCGTCAATGTGGGCGGTCGGAGATTTAGGGGTTAATAATTATATTTAGTGTTGGCGATGTTCGGGAGCGGAGGATTAGGGGTTAATAGCTTTTATTAGTGTTGGCGATGTCGGGAGTGTTTAGACTTGAGGTTTATGTTAGGGTGTTAGGTTTAAACTTAACTTTTTTTCCCCATAGACATCAATGGGGCTGCATTATGGAGATTTTTCATTCCGCACTTCAGGTGTTTTTCTAACACCCTCTCCCCATTGATGTCTATGGGGGAAAGCGTAAACAAGCACGTCAAATCAGCCCTGGGATTTTGTGCAGTATGGAGTTTAACACCACCATATCATATGCACAAGGAGGCTTTTCAGTAACTCATAATGGCAGAACTATGGAGAGTGAAATAACGCAACTTTTTTGGAGTAAGTTTCGCACCCTGTTTAGCACAAAACTCGTAATCTAGGTGATTGTCTAATAACTAATCACAAAAAAGTTGCAGTTAATCTTTTACAAAAATAAATTTCATTTTGCATAAGCACTCTGGAAATAATAATAACTATAATAATAATAATAATAATAATAATAATAATAATTCTGCAGCTGCATAATTACACAATAGTACAGGCAGGTGGTCAAATACAGGGACAGACTACAAACAGCAACAAGTTTAGAATAGTTGAGTCTAATATAATAAAATCAGTAGTTGTTTCATATACAGAATACACATTTCAAAAACAATCCATAACAAAAATATTATTGTAGGTCAAAGTTAATCAAAGAATACATTTCTTATCATATTTACTTCCTGATTCTTCCTGCTACATATACGATCTATACTATATATATATTTCTATCCTCCATTATAAACATCCAGGCCAATTTTTACAACAGAAAAAGGAAAAAGAAAAAAAGAATCTCTTTTCTTCTATAACCAAACTCCTCCACATACAGCCTCATTAGTCACTTATTTTCATAGAATGATACAACTTTCCTTAAGACTTTTCTTTCGAATATATTCAAGAAAAATATTTGCAGGTGGATAATATTCTGGATCTAATTAACTCATATTTCCCATTTAATAAATATATATTTTGACTTGCTTGAAATATTTTTGAGTCTCAATTTTTTTTTATATATTGTTCAATTGATTTCATGTCAGTATTTTTTATGCTTTGTTAAGTAATGTAGACATTATAGAATAAATCATCTGCATATAGGGATAACTGGATTTATTTTTTCCAGTTCTTTTTTGCTCATACCTGATCTGTAAAGAAACATATAAACATAGATATTGACGGCAGATAAGAGCCATAGGCCCAGCAAGTCTCCCTGATATTGCTGATGATTAGGTAGCTTTTTTACAACAATTTATTGTGCGCAAAAAGTAAAAGTATACACTTACAAGATAGTAGTGTTACATGTGCCTTTAAAAAATGATAATTGTCTTCAGCAAATGTCCGTTTTACCACTGACAGCGTGTAAGTTCAGAGTTCCGTGTTTTGAATACTGCTCACACAGTCTTGCCGCCTCAGCTGTTCTCTCCTAACAGCGTATGGTGTTTTCCAACGAGAGCGGCTTAGGTACTCTTTCTTTGTTAGTCGCTGTGGTACGGTGCTTCAGGACCTGTCAAAGGTTTGTCCTGTTTTTAACCCAACGCGTTTCTTTTGCAAGCGTGCAAACTTCATCAGGGGTATTTCACTCCTTTGCTTGACTATTGATGTGGTCTAAATTTCAGGCTTTTAAACTCCTAAACCGGATATTACCTGACCATAGGTCTGATACTGGTACAGGTATAAGATTCTACTGGGTCCTAATGCTCCCTTTGTTCCCTCCTGTCTTTTTACATTAAATCAAATAATTAAAAATAGTTAAAAATAGTATAAGAACAGTTAGTAAAATACTTTTTTCAAATGCATATATATATATATATACTCAAGAGCATGTTTGATATGTGTGTACCTCTGAAACAGATGCCTATATTTTAATAAAAAAAACTATTGTATATATATATAAAAAGAAACCTCCAATTGATTTATCAGATTATAAATTTAAATAATGAACTTATTATTGCGGATACAATTGTTGCCTTCCTGATTGATCACCTGTTTCTCTAGATCTTTTGTTTTTTATTTTTTATTTGTTAAATGATTTTTTATAATATTTTCTAAAGTATGCACTTGTTTATTTTTCTTGAAAGACTTTACCTTTATTATTTATGTAAAGGCGGCTAAATCTAAATCAATATTTAGACCCATTGGATGGAGACTTTTTAGCTCCGTAATCCAAAAAGTCTCTCTCCTTCTTAATTTAGTAAGGCGATTCATTCCTTCTACCTTGTGAGGTACCCAGTCAATGACTGTAATTCTTAATTCTTCAGGATTACTTGAATGAAATTCTCTAAAATGGTCTACTACACTGTGTTTGACTACTCCCTTTAAGATATTATTTTTATGTTCCCAAAATCTAGTTTTTATTTTCCTTTTAGTTCTACCCAAATAGATTTTATTGCATGACCATGGCTCCCTCATATGCAAACATCTACATGGGGGAGTATGAAGAACAATATATTTGGACAAATAATCCTTATCTAGATAATATAAAGAAATATTATAGGTTTATAGATGACCTGTTATTCATTTGGGAAGGTGACTTTGAGGCGGCAGAGAAATTTGTTGAACATTTAAATCTTAATACATTCAATCTCAAATTTACAAAAGTGATTTCAGAAAGTAGTATAAACTTCTTAGACCTAACCCTATATATTGGAAATTTAAACAGAATCTGTGTAAAGAACTACAGAAAAGAAACAGATAGGAACAACTTTCTTAGTGCAAATAGTGGCCATCTAATGAGGTGGATCCAAAATGTACCGTTAGGCCAATATCAACGCCTTAAAAGAAACTGTACTGAGCAATCTGATTTTTGTTAGTGAAGCAAATATCCTAACAAAGAAGTTTAGGGATAAGGGCTATAAAGATGATTGGCTGATAGAAGCCATGAGGAAAACTGATCTAGTACCTCGGGAACAGTTATTAATTCCAAAAAATAATATTAATACCAAAAAAAACAACTTTGGAGAGGAACCTTTATTCATAACAACTTATTCTGAGGGGTCTGACCAAATTCGAAAGATTCTAAATAAAAATTGGAAAATTTTAAAACAAGATCCAATACTATGCCCTTTATTAGGGGAAACGCCCAAACTGGTATTCAGAAAAAATAGGGATTTAAAACAGTTTTTAGCACCCTCAAGATTAAAGGAAATTGAGAGAACAACTCCAAATTCTAATTGGATGATTCCCAAACAGGGTATGTTTAAATGCAGGAAGAGAGACTGTAGCATGTGCCCACATGTATTACAGTCTAAATCTTTTTTCAATGCAAAAGGGGATATTAGTTATGAAATGAAGTATAGGTGCACATGTGAATCTACTTATGTGGTGTACCAACTAGTCTGTCCATGCAATAAAATCTATTTGGGTAGAACTAAAAGGAAAATAAAAACTAGATTTTGGGAACATAAAAATAATATCTTAAAGGGAGTAGTCAAACACAGTGTAGTAGACCATTTTAGAGAATTTCATTCAAGTAATCCTGAAGAATTAAGAATTACAGTCATTGACTGGGTACCTCACAAGGTAGAAGGAATGAATCGCCTTACTAAATTAAGAAGGAGAGAGACTTTTTGGATTACGGAGCTAAAAAGTCTCCATCCAATGGGTCTAAATATTGATTTAGATTTAGCCGCCTTTACATAAATAATAAAGGTAAAGTCTTTCAAGAAAAATAAACAAGTGCATACTTTAGAAAATATTATAAAAAATCATTTAACAAATAAAAAATAAAAAACAAAAGATCTAGAGAAACAGGTGATCAATCAGGAAGGCAACAATTGTATCCGCAATAATAAGTTCATTATTTAAATTTATAATCTGATAAATCAATTGGAGGTTTCTTTTTATATATATACAATAGTTTTTTTATTAAAATATAGGCATCTGTTTCAGAGGTACACACATATCAAACATGCTCTTGAGTATATATATATATATGCATTTGAAAAAAGTATTTTACTAACTGTTCTTATACTATTTTTAACTATTTTTAATTATTTGATTTAATGTAAAAAAAGACAGGAGGGAACAAAGGGAGCATTAGGACCCAGTAGAATCTTATACCTGTACCGGTATCAGACCTATGGTCAGGTAATATCCGGTTTAGGAGTTTAAAAGCCTGAAATTTAGACCACATCGATAGTCAAGCAAAGGAGTGAAATACCCCTGATGAAGTTTGCACGCTTGCAAAAGAAACGCGTTGGGTTAAAAACAGGACAAACCTTTGACAGGTCCTGAAGCACCGTACCACAGCGACTAACAAAGAAAGAGTACCTAAGCCGCTCTCGTTGGAAAACACCATACGCTGTTAGGAGAGAACAGCTGAGGCGGCAAGACTGTGTGAGCAGTATTCAAAACACGGAACTCTGAACTTACACGCTGTCAGTGGTAAAACGGACATTTGCTGAAGACAATTATCATTTTTTAAAGGCACATGTAACACTACTATCTTGTAAGTGTATACTTTTACTTTTTGCGCACAATAAATTGTTGTAAAAAAGCTACCTTGATTCGGTGGGCGCTGTGTGTTTTCTATTTCATTTCAGCTGTTTCATTTCCGCCGGAACAAAGACATCCGGAGTACACACCAGGCAGCAACCGATCAGATTTGGGTAACCACAAAGGAGCTGTATCGTTTTCTCAAGATTGAACAGTTCAAAAGGGAAAAAAACACAATAGGTCTGGACATTTGATCAAAGAACATTTTATGGGTAACTAACTACATAGGTTTGCAGTATTACAATTATAACACTTGTCTAAGACCAATTTTGAAAGGAGCTTTTAACTGTATAGAGTTATAAGGATCTCTATGTATGTATTTTTAGAGACAGAGTAATCTATATGTAATACAAGAAATACGTAACTCTAAGTGGGATTTTATACAAAATAGTAGAAAAGTTAAATTTTGACGTTTTATTTAAGTTTCTATTTTCTAATTGTTTCACTTTTATTGCAAAGTAATATTCCAGGGAGCGCTGAGATTTTAGTATTGTGTTTAAATTGTTTTTTGTTGTTCTTGAGTTTATCTTAGCAGCACCCTGGCAGGAATTGGTATGAATCCTACACCAACTAACAGATCAGATAATATGAATGTGTGGGAACGCCCAATTAGACAAAGGGCTGTAAACTTATTAGATCCTACATATAAAAATGTCAATACTGAGGATCCCACTAATCAATTCAGATTATTAGAAAAATTACTTATGTCAGAAGTTAAAGAATGGCAGGACCTTATCCTTTTGGACAATTACATCATGCACGATGTGATTCCAAGGGGTTTAAGGATTTTTAAATTTCCTGCTTTCGAATTAGAGGATGTAGAATTTACAACAGAGTGGGAAACCGCACTACACAATTGTTCCATTATCTTAATAAAAATTTTAATAAAATACAGAGAGTTCAAACTCGAGAAATTAAATGAACAGATTGCGGATACAATTGTAAGTATCAATCCATTTCTTGGGGAAGAAAAATGGAAAAATTTAAGTTCAAATATAAAAAATAGAGTAAGTTCTTTAGAGAGAACTGTTGTGGCAAACAAAACAGAAAAACTAAGTAGAGATCTTAAGGATTTTAAGGAGGATAAAATTTATTCTTATAAAAGAAAGACTATGAAGCCAAAGAAAAAACAAAATCAAGATTCAGATATTTTTCATATAAAAAGAGATAATGGTATTTATGATTATAATAAAGAAATGAGTCAAGATTGGTACACTAACAAGAAACCTAGTGTAAACAAACCTGCTCATTATGAAAGTACAAATGTAAAGTCAACCTTTAAACAAAATGAGCCAATTAATTTAGAAAAATCCTTTCCACAAAAGAATAGATTTACACCATTGGATGAAGAGCAATATGAGGTAGAAATAGATGAGCAAGGCAATATATGGACACATCTGGGAGCAAAACCCAAACAACAGAAAATTATAAAATTAATAGAAGGTGATGAAAATTCAAGTACTAGTACTGGTAATAACAAAAATAAAGATGATAGTACTAAAAAACAAACAAAAAATAAGAATTTGAATAAAGACTCTAGTTCAAAGGATGAGGCAGCCCCTTTTCAAATTTTCAAACCCAGAATCAGAAAAAGAAGTTTAGAACAAAGCGGGGCAGAAGAGCAGGTAGAATCCAAAAGAGGAAAGAAAGCAAAAAAGAGAAATTAGAAATTTCAAAAAATCAAATATTTAATTTGTCTGACCACGTATTAACTTCTAATGAAACAAAACTATTACAAAATGGGCTAAGTTTTGCACCAAAATCAAAACCTGATAAATTTAAAACCTATATAGATTTACAAAACTATATACGCAAAATGACTTTAAAAAGACATTTTGCAAAGCTGAATAACAACAATGCTTGCATTAAATCTTTGAAAGGGAATGACTGGGCATATGTAAGTATGCTCAAAAAGTTAGACACATCTGAAACTTCAAGTAGAGTTGCGAATTCTAGAGAGGAGGAAGAAAATTCTACACAAGATCAAATAGGAGAATTATTAAATTTAAGCCTCCATGAGGAAGAATTCCAAATTGTACATTCAAACTTAAAGCGTCCGTCCAATTTTAATCCTATTTCCTCCCAGGGCCCACACATTGCTATATTCAATAAACTTGTAACTGATGAATTCAATAAGATGCTAAATAATAAAAAGGCACAAAAATCAGCCAAATATAAAGATAATCTAAATAAACAAGAAAGAAGGGCACTGGAGACATTATCCAAAAATACCAATCTTATCTTTAGGCAGGCTGACAAGGGCGGTGGCCTTGTCATACAGAATAGAATTGAGTATTTAAAGGAGGCTTTTTCATTATTAGATTGTAAGGATACATATAAAAAATTATCTGAGAATCCCACTGAGAAATATAACAAGGAATTGTTAATTTTATTGAAAAAGGCCAGAGACGAACAAATTCTAAATGAGGATGAATTCCGGTTCATTTTTGAACCTAATCCAAGAACCCCCATCTTTTATCATCTGCCCAAAATCCACAAGGACCCAGTGAATCCACCAGGGCGACCTATCATTTCAGGAATAGATTCCATTACGGACCATTTGTCTAAATACATAGATGGGTATTTACAACCCATGGTCAAAAATATCAAAAGCTATGTTAGAGACACTATGGATGTCATAAACAAATTTGAGGGTACCCTGTGGACTCCTGGGTCCTTGTGGATTTCTTGCGATGTGTCAGCCCTTTACACTTCTATCCCCCATCAAAAAGGCATCAAGGCCGTAGCCTCTCACTGTGCAAGAACAGACATGATAGATAAACATGTTGACTTTATTATAAAGGGAACACAGTTTATCTTAGAACACAATTGTTTCTTGTTTGAAAAACAGTTCTATAAACAACTAGAGGGAACAGCCATGGGCACGACCATGGCTCCCTCATATGCAAACATCTACATGGGGGAGTATGAAGAACAATATATTTGGACAAATAATCCCTATCTAGATAATATAAAGAAATATTATAGGTTTATAGATGACCTGTTATTCATTTGGGAAGGTGACTTTGAGGCGGCAGAGAAATTTGTTGAACATTTAAATCTTAATACATTCAATCTCAAATTTACAAAAGTGATTTCAGAAAGTAGTATAAACTTCTTAGACCTAACCCTATATATTGGAAATTTAAACAGAATCTGTGTAAAGAACTACAGAAAAGAAACAGATAGGAACAACTTTCTTAGTGCAAATAGTGGCCATCTAATGAGGTGGATCCAAAATGTACCGTTAGGCCAATATCAACGCCTTAAAAGAAACTGTACTGAGCAATCTGATTTTGTTAGTGAAGCAAATATCCTAACAAAGAAGTTTAGGGATAAGGGCTATAAAGATGATTGGCTGATAGAGGCCATGAGGAAAACTGATCTAGTACCTCGGGAACAGTTATTAATTCCAAAAAATAATATTAATACCAAAAAAAACAACTTTGGAGAGGAACCTTTATTCATAACAACTTATTCTGAGGGGTCTGACCAAATTCGAAAGATTCTAAATAAAAATTGGAAAATTTTAAAACAAGATCCAATACTATGCCCTTTATTAGGGGAAACGCCCAAACTGGTATTCAGAAAAAATAGGGATTTAAAACAGTTTTTAGCACCCTCAAGATTAAAGGAAATTGAGAGAACAACTCCAAATTCTAATTGGATGATTCCCAAACAGGGTATGTTTAAATGCAGGAAGAGAGACTGTAGCATGTGCCCACATGTATTACAGTCTAAATCTTTTTTCAATGCAAAAGGGGATATTAGTTATGAAATGAAGTATAGGTGCACATGTGAATCTACTTATGTGGTGTACCAACTAGTCTGTCCATGCAATAAAATCTATTTGGGTAGAACTAAAAGGAAAATAAAAACTAGATTTTGGGAACATAAAAATAATATCTTAAAGGGAGTAGTCAAACACAGTGTAGTAGACCATTTTAGAGAATTTCATTCAAGTAATCCTGAAGAATTAAGAATTACAGTCATTGACTGGGTACCTCACAAGGTAGAAGGAATGAATCGCCTTACTAAATTAAGAAGGAGAGAGACTTTTTGGATTACGGAGCTAAAAAGTCTCCATCCAATGGGTCTAAATATTGATTTAGATTTAGCCGCCTTTACATAAATAATAAAGGTAAAGTCTTTCAAGAAAAATAAACAAGTGCATACTTTAGAAAATATTATAAAAAATCATTTAACAAATAAAAAATAAAAAACAAAAGATCTAGAGAAACAGGTGATCAATCAGGAAGGCAACAATTGTATCCGCAATAATAAGTTCATTATTTAAATTTATAATCTGATAAATCAATTGGAGGTTTCTTTTTATATATATACAATAGTTTTTTTTATTAAAATATAGGCATCTGTTTCAGAGGTACACACATATCAAACATGCTCTTGAGTATATATATATATATGCATTTGAAAAAAGTATTTTACTAACTGTTCTTATACTATTTTTAACTATTTTTAATTATTTGATTTAATGTAAAAAGACAGGAGGGAACAAAGGGAGCATTAGGACCCAGTAGAATCTTATACCTGTACCGGTATCAGACCTATGGTCAGGTAATATCCGGTTTAGGAGTTTAAAAGCCTGAAATTTAGACCACATCGATAGTCAAGCAAAGGAGTGAAATACCCCTGATGAAGTTTGCACGCTTGCAAAAGAAACGCGTTGGGTTAAAAACAGGACAAACCTTTGACAGGTCCTGAAGCACCGTACCACAGCGACTAACAAAGAAAGAGTACCTAAGCCGCTCTCGTTGGAAAACACCATACGCTGTTAGGAGAGAACAGCTGAGGCGGCAAGACTGTGTGAGCAGTATTCAAAACACGGAACTCTGAACTTACACGCTGTCAGTGGTAAAACGGACATTTGCTGAAGACAATTATCATTTTTTAAAGGCACATGTAACACTACTATCTTGTAAGTGTATACTTTTACTTTTTGCGCACAATAAATTGTTGTAAAAAAGCTACCTTGATTCGGTGGGCGCTGTGTGTTTTCTATTTCATTTCAGCTGTTTCATTTCCGCCGGAACAAAGACATCCGGAGTACACACCAGGCAGCAACCGATCAGATTTGGGTAACCACAAAGGAGCTGTATCGTTTTCTCAAGATTGAACAGTTCAAAAGGGAAAAAAACACAATAGGTCTGGACATTTGATCAAAGAACATTTTATGGGTAACTAACTACATAGGTTTGCAGTATTACAATTATAACACTTGTCTAAGACCAATTTTGAAAGGAGCTTTTAACTGTATAGAGTTATAAGGATCTCTATGTATGTATTTTTAGAGACAGAGTAATCTATATGTAATACAAGAAATACGTAACTCTAAGTGGGATTTTATACAAAATAGTAGAAAAGTTAAATTTTGACGTTTTATTTAAGTTTCTATTTTCTAATTGTTTCACTTTTATTGCAAAGTAATATTCCAGGGAGCGCTGAGATTTTAGTATTGTGTTTAAATTGCTGATGATTAGTTGCTATGTTAAACAGAAGTCAATATAATGAACAATGAACTAGAGAAAAACTTTTCATTTATAGACAGTGCTGATTTTAGGTGTAGATAAGTAATGATTTATAAATTCATCCCCAAATCATTATAGTTCTAGCACATTAAAGAGATATGAAACTCTATTTTTTATGATTCAGTTTTATTTAAAAAGTTAAAAACACAGGCAACGCGTTTCTCAGCTCAAGGCTGTTTCATCAGGCTTCATACAATGTTATTAGAACACTTGCTACATATATATACCCTACAACTAATCACAAACAAATGGGCTCACAAATTGATGGGAGGGGCTAGGAGAACAGGAAATGACCATTTGGCCAATGAGAATGTTAATAACTAAAAAGGTCATCAAATATATGTTAAAATAAATAAGTAAACATCTCATTTGTATCTGCATTTGATGATAAATAAAAATAATCCATATAAAACTCACAATTGATATAAAATATGCAAAAATAAATAAACAGCGTGATATATAAGCAGCATGATTTGTAAACAACTCCATATCATAGTTTGTGCAATTATAAACTTTCTAATTTACTTATATTATCAATTTTTCTTTGTTTTCTTGGTATCTTTTGTTAAAAGCAGGGACATATACTTAAGAGCCAGCCCATTTCTAGAGGATTATATGGAATCAATTTTGCAAAATGTTTTATCCATTTGCAAGAACACTAGAGGGCAGCACTATTTCCTGTCATGTAGCGCTCCAAGTGCCTTCCTAGGTATCTCTTCGACACAGGTTATCATGGAACAAAGCAAATTTGATAATAGTAAAATAGTAATAGTAAATTGGATTTTTTTTTAAGTGGTATGCTCTGTCTGAAATAGAAAAGAAAATGTTTGGGTTTCATATACATTTAATTAAATGGGTCCATCAAATAGTATCAAATCATTTCCAGCATTGATATAAATCACAGCAACATCTGGGAAATTCATTTTACTTTCTACTCCTTTCGAATTGCTAAAATACGTACAATCACAATTTTCCATTGTTTAAGTTGATAATTTGCCTGTGCATAAGACCTGACTGCCCTTCATTAATAATGGGTTCTAGCACACTTTCTGCAATATTTTTGTTAAAATGTCGTGCTCTATTTTTAAAAGTGCTATTGTAGAAAAGGAGTCCATCTGTTCTATATCTTTATTTTTTTAAAGACTATAATGGAAGTTATAAAATCAGAAAATGTATGTCCATTACCTTCACTGTAGTGCTTAAACCATCTATTTAAATTTCTCTATATCAGTGATGGCAAACCTTGATGTTCCAGGTGTTTCAAAACTACATTTCCCATGATGCTTGACTAGACTTTAGAGTGCCTAAACATCATGTCAAACATAGTTCTGAAACATCTGGAGTTCCAAGGTTCACCATCACTGTTCTATATAGACTATTTTAGAATTAAATAATATTTTTTGGTGAAGCTTTGGGATCAAGTTTTTTTTTTTTTTAACTTTGAAACAAACTTTATTGAGTGATTCAAAATCCATTGTACAAACATTTATGACAGAGGAATAAAGTGGAAATGGAGTCAATCCACAATACGGATGATCCACTGCTCGTAGTCAACCATAGGATAACAAACTGAGACAAAGTGTACTAAACCAAACATATACAAGATAATATACTATTAAGTTTCATTTCTATTGAATGCTTGGTTTTTACATCTATGGATGTAAAACTTTAATATTGTGAGAGAAACTAAGTTGGTTAAAGGGGTTAAACCAAGGTAAAGTAAGAGGGGCAAAGGGAGGGAAAAAAATATTATAGCCCAACCTACAGTGTGATATGTGATGTGGGGTGAAAGTTACAGATAATAGTTCAGAAGTATTAGATGGGGGCATCTTTCCAGGTGGCTAGCATCAGTTCATGGGTCTCTATTTGGTGAATTTTAAAGTAGTGAAACCTCTCCAGCACCAGTAGGTCATCTACAGTTTATTTTTTTGTTTTTTTAGGACACCTCATATATTTCTATTGTTTTGTATAATTCAGTTTACAAGAATCTGCTGTAATCTTTGGTATATCAATAACATTCCAAACCATTCCTTCAATAATATAAGACATTTTTTAATAGAAAGCTTCCATCATATCTTTATTGTTCTTAAACTCTTCTAGCAGAAATAATAATAGAACATCTTCCCATTAAAAAAAATACCCATATTTTCACCTAGTTTATTGGTCTGTCTACAGAAGATTTTTTAATGTAAAGGGACAAGAAGGTGGTCAGAATTTTACTTTTATGAGTCATAAAAACATGCAATGTTAAAAGACTTTTGTCATCCTTTATTGAAAAGCATATCTAGGTAGGCTCAAGAGCAGCAATACACTACTCAAATATGCCATTTTCCTATTTTGAACTTGTTTTATAGTTACTTGTAACAAAAAATGATCTTGTCCTATTTTTTATAAAATGTATTTATTCTAATTTTAAACTGATGGTTTAATCAAATATTTGTCATATGCATTAGAGCAGGGGTCATCAATTGTGGGCCTACAGAGGTTTTGGAAATATATTACCCATGATGCTCAGCCAGCAGCTAGCTGAGCATCATGGGAAATGTATTTCCAAAACCTCTGCAGGTCCACAATTGATGGCCCCTGCATTAGAGTTGTCTCATTAACTGGTCTTCTTTATATTTAGTTTTCCTTTTTAATAGTATTATATAGGATATAATGTTCCCTCTAAGCACAGCTTTGGAAGTTTCCCAAAACAGTTTATCAACAAATCTATCTACCAAAATGTCCATAGACTTTAAGGGTGATTTATTCTCTGATGTTTATCAAATTATTAGACAAAAATAGTCTATTAAAATTATCTTTAAAATTAGTTTTAATACAATGATTGATCAGAAAATGTTGTTATTTGGTGCATTCAAGGTATGGTAACACTGTTCACATTTTAATTAGAGATAAGAAATAGATCAATCATTTAAAAAGTATTGCATGGTTTAGAAAAAAAAAGGTACAAATTTAACTATTAGAATTAAGAGTATTCTAAAAAAATATTACTACTCCATGTTTCTATTTATCAAAATTAAAATGTATAATTTGTTTAATTCACTTCTCCCTTGAAGGGTCAATCTACTCCTGAATATTTAATGTTAAAAATATAGATAATCCTTTTATTACCCATTCCCCAGTTTTCATAACCAATACTTTTATATCGATACACTTTTTGCCTCTGTGATTACCTTGTATCTACCTTGCATGTAAGCCTCTGCAGGCTGCCCCCATATCTCAGTTCTTTTGACAGAAATGCATTTTAGCCAATCAGTGCTGACTCAAAAATAACTCACAATGTTATCTATATAGCACACATGAACTACTGTCAAAATGCACGGAGATAAGAGGCAGTTTAATGGTTTAAAAATTCGCATTTGAGGCAAGCCTATTTAGGTTTAGCTATCCACAAAGAATACCAAGAGAGCAAAGCAAATTTGATGGTAAAAGTAAATTGGAATGGCCTATTGGAATCATGAAATATTATTTTGGACTAGACTGTCCCTTTAATTTAAAGTAAAAAACTTTTTGCAAAAAAATAATGAATGTGATCTATTTCATAGCTAATTAGTAGGGAATACAATTTTAAGATTTCAGGATTCTAAGATCCCTTTGTCAGTGTAATGCTCATTAAATATTTCCCTATCAGACCAAACTTGGCCAGTAGTGTTCTTATCCCAGCGTCAAGTGGAAGGATAAGGAAATATCCCAGAACAAAATGAGAGGTATGAAATAAGGTAAGCATTACTCACGGAAAAAAAGGCAGTCCTTAAAATCAGCAGTACAGGAAAAGACAACAGAGAGGTCAGAGACAGGCAAGGTTCGGCAACAATAAGGCAATCCAGCAGTTCAGGGGTTAATTAGCAGAGTGGTCAGGCAGGCAAAGTTCAGCAACAAGGTATCTAGCAGTTCAGGGGTTAAAAAGCAGAGTGGTCAGACAGGCAAAATTCAGCAACAAGGTATCCAGCAGTTCAGGGGTTAAACAGCAGAGTGGTCAGACAGGCAAAGTTCAGCAACAAGGTATGCAGCAGTTCAGGGGTTAAACAGCAGAGTGGTCAGACAGGCAAAGTTCAGCAACAAGGTATCCAGCAGTTCAGGGGTTAAACAGCAGAGTGGTCAGACAGGCCAAGTTCAGCAACAAGGTATGCAGCAGTTCAGGGGGTTAAACAGCAGAGTGGTCAGACAGGCAAAGTTCAGCAACAAGGTATCCAGCAGTTCAGGGGTTAAACAGCAGAGTGGTTAGACAGGCAAAGTTCAGCAACAAGGTATCCAGCAGTTCAGGGGTTAAACAGCAGAGTGGTTAGACAGACAAAGTTCAGCAATAAGGTAATCAAGCAACAGTAGAAAATAGCACCCAGGAGCACACAGAGAAAGTCCTATACTTGGGCAGTGGCGTATAAGTGTAACACCCTTTCCTGACCTTCCCTGTGGTGGGTGATAGTGTAATGCTGTCTACCTGTTTCGTGTATGAGAACTAAGCCTCCGCAGAGTGGGAGTAGGAGGGGGTTGAAATCAGGTATATAAGGGATGCCTGTATGACGCAGTGCCTCCACCTATAGGGGACACCCTAGAATAATAGGGTGTGGGGTCCTATAAGATTTTAGTACAAAAAGAAAACAAGTAATAACCACACAAGAAATCTTCAAATAAAATGTTGCTTTGATTGTTATAAAGTGTTTAACCAATAACATACAGTGCAACAAATACAAATAAGAATATTAATCACAATATCTTATGACATCAGTATACCTTTTTTTTTAACTCAGAAGTCCTTCATGAGCTCATGAAATAATAACATAACTGTTGTAAAATACTTTGAGGTGGTGCTGTACAATGCAATTTCATATACTTAATAGAATTTAGTTGAGGTAATTATCCCTTGCTGCTTGTGAACGAAGCTAGAGAGCGCTGCTTGTGATCGATGCAGTGCTCAAGAAAACTTCTCCTCAGAAATACTGAATAACATAAGTCTCTACCTTATTACTGAATTTCAGCAATCCACTTGCCTTATACTGCAAAGTCAGTCACTCTTTTACTACAAACAGCTGCAGAAATCTCACAGTTATGCCCTTATGTAATGTAGCTTTATAAATCCAGTCAGTGTATTTGTGCAAACTGTTCAGGCAGAATAACTTCTAGAATATTCTCTGGGTTATCTCTTTAATATACATCACACTCAGTTACTTCCTTATGTAATGCAGCTGTGCAATCCATTTAGTGTATTTATGCAAACTGTTTAGGCAGAATAACTTCTAGAATATTCTCTGGGTTATCTCTTTAATATACATCACACTCAGTTACTTCCTTATGTAATGCAGCTGTGCAATCCATTTAGTGTATTTATGCAAACTGTTTAGGCAGAATAACTTCTAGAATATTCTCTGGGTTATCTCTTTAATATACAACAACTCTGCAGCACATCACACTCAGTTACTTTCCTTATGTAATGCAGCTGTGCAATCCATTTAGTGTATTTATGCAACTGTTTAGGCAGAATACCTTCTAGAATATTCTCTGGGTTATCTCTTTAATATACAACAACTTTGCAGCACATCAGATATGACTAGTATATCTTTTCTCTTGCATTTAGTTAACATGAAGTTATGGAGATCTTAAAACAGCAGATAATGGCTGACACTCACTGTACAAATAAAAGGTTCTGCAGCAGCCACATGTAGCAATGTCTGAACTGTCTCTGGAATCCATGCATTAGTCTGAATAACTTCTTTCAGCTTGGAAACAGCAACTTTCTTCCCCCATTTCAAAGTCTGTGCAAAGCTCCACACTTCTCTTAACACCTAAGAAATCTCCTCAGCCCTAACAACTCCTCCCCCTTCCCAGATGGCATTTCTATTCCTCAATACAACTATTACAGCAGCCATCTTGGGTAAGGGCAAAGTTCTTACATAAAGTATGTAGTTACATAGGCGCCGATTCGCACCAAGGAGACTCTGAGGATCCAACCGGCATGAGAGGGGAATTGATGTGCGGCGATGACGTCATTACCGCACGCTCACAGCAACCGCTGTGTCTATGGCAACAGCCATAGCAACAAAGCCGCGCAACGGAAGAAAGGAGCAGTGTTGCTCGACAGTCAGGCAGTATGATCAACCTTAAATAGTTAGCTATTAAAAAGGTATCACTTCCTTATGTTCTTTCTAACAAAATGATTTTTACTTTCTACTGTAAGAGAAAGATTTCTGTTTTCTGTTTACTTAAATAATGCAATACTGCTTTCTTTTTCTTAGGAGATCCTACAGTATATCCTTTAGATTCCAGGATAAAAATATGTTATGTCAATCCATAGCCTATGTTTGACCTAATTATATTGCTCTGAAGAACAAGGTTGATTTGTGAGCTTATAGAAAAAGAAAAAAGAAAAGAAATATTGCAGAGTAAAAATAATTTTCATTACCCTCATATCCAACACATCTAGCAGTTATTCCTGTCTCAGATGTGTTCGATTTCTAAGGCTCATCACTAATTAAGCATTTTTATTCTTCTGTAGATATTATTTAATTTTTTTGTGGACTATCAAAAAAATATTTTTTTTTTGTCAGTCAGTAGTTATAGTTTTGCAATTTATATAATTGAACCTCTTTCCGTTCTTTTTCAAAGAGGTTATAACATATTGAGACTATAATTGTGCGTGGCGGAAAAATTTGTTTCGGTTCGTTTCGGACCGATTCGGATGTTTTCGAATTTTGTTTTTGGATCGATTCGAATTCGGATACATTCAAATTGCATTTATTTCGGATTCATTCAGATTCAAATAAATTTGATGTATTTGGTTCGGATTCTATTCGTAAATTCGGAAGTTCGGTATGTGTTAGGTGGGATGTGCTGTGTATTAGACTAGTATTATGTACTGTAATATTAGGTGTAACCCAGAGCAGAGTGATATAACCTAATATACTGAACAATAGTGTACTAGTGTAATTGTGATAAGTTCATGGCCATCTGAATGTAACGAATAAATCCAAAATAATTCGGATTTATTTGTTAGTTTCGTTGCTACGGTAATTCAGAAATTCAAATCAATCCGAAACTCCGAATTTGACAAATTCGTCCAAATTTCGATTCAGCACCAAACACACATGTCTAATTGAGACCAATGCTTTTCTTTTATTAAAAGTTACAGCAGAAAAATCCTAAAAAAAAAAGGTATCTTATTCCCATTAATAATAACGTTTCAGGCTCCCTTCCAAATTGCTTTATGTATAGCAATCAACTTCAATCAACTTAGCAATCAAGTTTAAATGCTTAGAAAATATAGGTCTGCTAATAAAAGACCCTTCATGATTTTTTTCTTACTGTATTAACTCTTTATGAGCCACTTCAACTTATATTGACAGTTTTAATAGATTTTTATTTAAAGTTCCTTTCAGTAGTCCGATTATTATTTTGCTATTTCTTCATGACATATTTTCTAAGTTTTCCAACTTATTTTGTATTGCTTAATTCCCCCCCCCCCCAATTGTTTTACTTTCTTGATATTTTTTTTAACACTTTTTGTGATAGTTAACCTTTTTGCATATTTATTTAAAGGGAAAATACTCCAGAATTGTTATTGTTAAAGAGATAGATAGTCCATTTGTTACCAATTCCCCGGGTTTTGCATAACCAACACAGTTATATTAATATACTTTTTACCTCTGTGATTACCTTGTATCTAAGCCTCTGCAGACTGCCCCCTTATTTCATTTTTTTTACATTAGCCAAACAGTGCTAATGTATCAGGAGTGAGCACAATGTTATCTATATCGCACACATGAACTAGTGCTATTTAGCTGTAAAAACCTTCAAAATGCATTGAGATAAGAGGCGGCCTTCATGGGCTAAAAATTTGCATATGAGCCTCCCTAGGTTTAGATTCCAGCAAAGAATGCCAAAAGAACAAAGCAAATTTGATGATAAAAATAAATTGGAAAGTTGTTTAAAATTGCATGCCCTATCTGTATCATGAAAGTTTAATTTTGACTTGACTGTCCCTTTAAATTACTAGTCAAAGTATCTTTTTAATACATATTTATCCATTAAATTAATACTATTGAAATATAAATCCTACAGATAACTTTAAATTGTATAACTTCTGTTTCTTTTAAGTAGGAGGGGATTTGTATTATTATTTCCCTTTTAATGAATGATAAAAACATTTTTTTTAAAATTAGAACCAACTATTTATTAATATTTTGCTAGCAACAAAATCCAGTGTCACTAACTTTTACATACAATCAGCCAGATTACGAGTTTTGAGCGCTATAGGGAAATTAACGACCGCAGCATTTTCGGTGGTATTTCACTCTCTATAGCGCTGGTATTACGAGTTTAAAAAAAGCCAGCATTTGCGGGCGATATGGCAGCGTTGAGCTCCATACCGCACACAAATACCAGCGCTGTTTTGAGCTGCTGTTACATGCTTGTGCACAATTTCCCCATAGACAACAATGGGGAGAGCCAGCTAAAAAAAAGCCTCACACCTGCAATCACGGAGTATAAAGCTCTGTAACGCTGCCTCATTGATGTCTATGGGGACCCTAACATAAACCCTAAGTCTAAACACCCCTAATCTGCCACCCCCGACATCGCCACCACCTACATACACTTATTAACCCCTAATCTGCTGCCCCAATGTTGCCACCACCTACATATATTTATTAACCCCTAATCTGCCGCCCCCAATGTCGCCACCACCTACCTACATTAATAAGGGTTAATAAACCCCTAATATGCCGCCCCCAATGTCGCAGCAACCTACATTACTGTTATTAACCCCTAATCTACTGCCCCCAAAATTTCCGCCACCTAACTATACTTATTAACCCCTAATCTGCAGCCCCCAATGTCACTACCACTATAATAAAGTTATTTACCACTAAACCTAACGCAACCCTAACACCCACTAACTTTAACATAATTAAAATAATTCCAAAACAAAATTACAATTAATACCTACATAATTCCTATCACTAAGGACTGACACCCAGCATAAGACGTTTAGCAAGGATCGTATGCATTTTCTAGATCACACTGCTAGATAATGCATACGATCCTTGCTAAACGTCTTATGCTGGGTGTCAGTCCTTGATTTACATTCAGGAGGAGAGGTCATGAAAAGAAGAAGTCTTTTGAACTAATGATATGCAGCATGCAGTCCATGGGAGCTTCCTCCTCCCTATCCCCCTCCCTCCCAGAGCAGTCAGTAGTTTTACAATAATAACACAGGAACCGGTGCTTACTGAGCATAAAACTTTACGGACAGAGTTTGAGGAGAGAAAAAAACCTGTGTGTTTGGGGGGAGTTAAAAACATAAACACAGTAGTTATAAGTATTTTATTTAAGTTTCTGCATAACATATATACATTAACAGGGGAATGAAATATATTTATACCCTCACTGAGAAATAACTTTTCAGACACTGCAGCTCACACGCTGCAGGGAGAGAGAGATGTGATTCCTTCCTCTATGGTGTGTGTATCATGTGACTACTGAGCCCTGTAACGCACGCTACAATATGGCAGCTTACATAGGAAATCAAGCACTGCCTCAACACTGTATTTTAAAACAATCTCCTTCAAAAGTTTGGGCTAAGAGGAACAGATAAAATAGACAGCAGTGATTACTTTATTTTGTTTGATAAGAAAAAGTAGGTTTCAGCAATTTTTATCAGGTGTTTAATGTCCCTTTAAGGGACGTCATCCAAGATGGCGTCCCTTGAATTCCGATTAGCTGATAGAATTCTATCAGTCAATAGGAATTAAAGGGGAAAAAAATCCTATTGGCTGATGCAATCAGCCAATAGGATTGAGATTCACTTCTATTGGCTGACCCAATCAGCCAATGGGATTGAGCTCGCATTCTATTGGCTGTTCCAATCAGCCAATAGAATGCAAGCTCAATCCTATTACCTCACACCTCTGAGGAAGTGTATAAGTGAAATGCGACCGCGTCAGGGGCTTCGTGTTTATTTTAACATTTGTTGTAACATTTGGGGCATATTATGGGAAGGATGGGGAAGGGATATATAGCATATTTAGTGTAAAAAAAAAAAAAAGTGGCTTATCTACCCTAATATAGGGCAATGCAGGACACAGTTCCTAAATAGAGGCTCTTACATTTACCTAATATCATTGATTTTTCCCCTCCTCAACATATGTGATAGACAACCTAAAATAAGCAATATTGAAGTACTTTGTACAAGTCACAGTTACAGAGTTGTGTTTTTAACTATTTTTCTGGCACGCTAGATACAACTTCTATTTCTGCTGCCTTTTTAACTACAACTAGTAAAAGTTGAATTTTAAGTGGAAAAATATATACTTTATGTGTAGAAAGAGCATACTTTTCCCTATTCTCTTAATGGGGTTTTTTCCTTTATTTAAACGTTGTAATATGCTCTATGCACACTCCCAGCCAGTTACCTCTTTCTATAATATAACAACAAGTTCAGCTGGGAAATAATAGAATTTTTGCCTTTTCCAGCAAATCTGGGATCTCTTCCCTTTGTTTTGTTAATTTTATTTTAGTGTTTGCGATGCAGGAGGGCCTCGGTTTAGGGGTTAATAGGTAGTTTATGGGTGTTAATGTACTTTGTAACACTTTAGTTATGAGTTTTATGGTACAGCTTTGTAACGTAAAACTCGTAACTACTGACTTTCCGGTGACGGTACAGATCTTGTAGTTATAGGCTCACTTTTTGGCCTGCCAGGCAAACTCGTAATACCGGCACTGTGGAAGTCCCATTGAAAAAGGTGGGCGGTACAGCTATACCTACAACACCTGTAATACCAGCGGTAGTGAAAAAGAGCCATAACAATGTTTTTTCACTCATAACGCACAACCCGTAATCTAGCTGTGTGTTATTTATATTTACATTTGTGAAAGAGACTTTAAAGACAATGAATGTATCTTGTACACAAATAGTAGAATATCTATGGAGTTGAACAAACAGATTAACTTTTATCAACTATTAATATTAGTATTGCTGTATATTACATAACATATCTCCATTAAAACCTTTTTTATACCTTTGTTCTTATATATTTAAAAATATTTAAAATTGTTGTTATCAGTTTTTGGCTTAGTTTATACAAAAACACTTACATTGATAAGAAAAGTATATTGTACAAGATACATTGATAAGAAAAATCATTATCCATCTTAATTTTCTGTTAAAAAAAATACACCTTATGTTGTAGTAGGAATAATAAAGGAAATTGAAACAAATTTTCTTCTATTATCAAATTAACTTCATTCTCTTTGTATCATTTGTTGAAGAAGCATCCATGCAATACTGGGAGCTAGTTAATGCTTTGGGTGAGCAAATTACATGAGGCATATAAGTGCAGCCACCAATCAGCAGTTCTTGAGCCTACCAAAATATCCTTTAAGCAAAGGATACCAGAAGAACAAAACAAATTAGATAATAGAAGTAATTTGGAAAGTTGTTTAAAACCACATGCTCTATTTGAATAATGAAAGAAAGCAATTTGGGTTTCATGTCCGTTTAATTTGTCCAGATATGTTTACATATCCCTTTAAATGAAAGTTCAAATCTTACTGAAGTAGAAAATTCCCAAGTCTCCAGTCCTAGCACTCATTCAACATCTGCCAAACCCTCAATATCAGATGGTGATGAGTTGAAATTCCACACACTATTTATGTATAGCTAAAAGTTAAAAAATTAACAGTTTAAAAAGCCCTTGTTCTCGTTAAGTACAGGTGGCCCTCGTTTTACAACGGTTCAATTTACACCGTTTCAGAATAACAACCTTTTTTTCCAGTCATGTGACTGCTATTGAAAAGCATTGAGAAGCAGTGCATTTATTAAAATAGCCAGTAGGTTGAGCTGTCCGCTTGTGTTGCAGCCAAGCCAAGCAAGCTGAATTTAATCAGTTTAACCAGACCTGAGCTATGGAGCAGATTTCAAAGGAACAAGATCTTCCTGTCTATACATCAGTCCAGATTTGAATGCATAGAAAGAACTGTTTGCAGAAAAATGCAAGTGAAGTCTGTGTTGTGTGATTATTTTTGTTAGGTTTATAATGCTGTCTAGCAAATATTTTTGTTCATTTAACTTAGTTTAATTATATATTCTGTATTGTGTGTTTATTTTATTAGGTTTATAATGCTGTCTAGCATTTAAAGTCTTCATTTCAAAGCTTTAAAAATAATGTATTGGGTGTTAATTATGACAATTTTGAGAGGGGCCTGGAACCTAACTCCCTCACTTCCCATTGACTTACATTATAAACTGGGTTTCAATTTAAAACGGTTTCAATTTACAACCATTCCTTCTGGAACCTAACCCCGGCATAAACTGAGGGCTACCTGTATTTGAATAATTAAACACATAACTTTTTATGAAAGAACTTAGGACACATACAATACAATACATATGAAAAGAATGTATGAGTATATAGCCTTATGTATAATAGTCTCATTAGAAAATGTAAGAATGTCCATAAGAGCAAAGGAAGCTAATACATATGTAAAAAAAACAGCCTTTCATGGCGCTGGCATCCTCATCTCTACCTAGTAGAGTATACAGTCGGCCTGTCTTTTACATGTATGTGTAGTGAGTAAGGAAACAAGAATTAAAATAGGAATAATTAAGAAGAGAGGGAAACAAGGGGGAAGTACACACGTTTCATGCACATAGAGAGAATGACTATCTGATGGGAGATGGAGGGGATACAAATGATTATTTATGCCTTTATTTCTTAGCACTTCAGATTAAACTTGTGCGCAGCGAAAAAAAAAATGTTTAGTTGCGTTTCAGACCGATCCAGTTTTTATCGAATTTCGGATTGAGATCGATTCAAATTCGGATACATTTGAATGCATTCGTTTCGGATTCAAATAAATTTGGATGAATTTATTTCGTAAATTCGGAAGTTCAATACTATTTTGAATGTGACATTCGAATTTGAATATTACATTTATAAAACACAGTATTAGACTAGAAATACTATTTCGAATTTGAATGTCACATTCGAATATTACATTTATTAAACACAGTTGTAGACTAGAAATACTATTTCGAATGCGAATGTGACATTCAAATTTGAATATTTAATTTTGAATGTAACAAATAATCCAAACTAATTCAGATTTATTCGGTACAAATGCATTCGGATTAGTTTAGTTTCATTGCTAGGGTAATTCGGAAATTCGAATCGATCCAAATATCTGTATTTCGCCGAATTTCGATTCGGACTGAAACTAAATGCACATGTCTACTTCAGATTAGTATTTCTTAGTGAGCATTACTCCTGGTTTAAATTAGTCCTTTCAATGTACTTAAAGGGACAGTTTAGTCAGAATGAAACTTTCATGATTCAGACAGGGCATGCAATTTTAAACAACTTTCCAATTGACTTTTATAATTAAATTTGGTTTGTTTCCATGGTGGTATTTTCAAAAAGCTAAACCTAGGTTGGCTCAAATTGATTTCTAAACCGCTGAAAACCGCTTCTTAGCTCAGAGCATTTTGAAAGTTTTTCACAGTTAGATAGTACTAGTTCATGTGTCTCATATGAATAACATTGTGCTCACTCCCGTGGAGTTATTTAGGAGTCTGCAGTGATTGGCTAAACTGCATTTCTGTCAAAAGCACTGAGATAAGGGGGCAGTCTGCAGAGGCTTAGATACAAGGTAATCACAGAGGTAAAACATATGTTAATATAACTGTGTTGGGTTAAGCAAAACTGGGAAATGGGTAATAAAGAGATTATCTATCTTTTTAAACAATAACAATTCTGGTTTAGACCTTCCCTTAGACCTATACTTCTATTCACATAATGCTGAAAATATGCATATACTTTCTAATAGTCCTACAAACCAAATAAGCTTACAATTTTAGTGAATTTTGGGCAGACTTCTTGGTACTGTGGTTCTTATCGGCCATCAAAATGTATGTTTCTATGTTTTATTTGTTTAAGTTACACATATTACTGAAATATAGCTAGAATTTAACTTTGATTTGTCTAAAGAGGTTGTCCAAAGCAGTATGTTTTAAGAAATAATGAATCCATATAATACCACATAATAGCTCGACTTTAGGGCCATAAATATAATAATATTTTTCATTCCTACTTTTTTACTTGACTATTTAAGTTGGTAATACTTAAAAATCAAGTGGCTATATTATATATGAAATCTGTGATTCATTATGTTACAATGTATGTCCTTTATTAAAGGCTACTGGTCCATTGGCATATGTTTCTCATAAACTGAATAGGATATTCCCTGTTTCCTCAGCCCTGTGTTGAAGGAAATATAGTCAGGGCAGCAATTTATTCTTGGTGGAGTTGCCCACCAAGAATAAGGTTATTCTGGGAAAACATATATTTTATTCTGTTCCAGACTCAATTCATACCATAGGATGACTTGTTTCACCATGATCTGAAATTATTAAGGTAATTTAAGAAGGCTATTTGATTAACAGAGAGTTGGGAAAAAAGACTTTTTTGAGAAATTGTTTAAAATATGCTGTTCCTACTTGGATTCACATGGGTGATATAATAATATAGGAAGATGCTTATTTTATGACGAGGAAGACTTAAATACACAATATAATATAGGGACAAAGAGTACAGACATGGTTCTGTAGTTTACCAACCTTAATGCCTATTTATTGTTACCTAGGGATGAAAAAAGGGTTGTTTGGATGGTACTTGTCTGCTTTTTGTATTTATTTATTTTTTTCAATTAATCTAACATGGGGTCTGCTTTGTGCCCTTTTATTTCAGAGCCATATGGGATTACTCCATAGTAGATTTCTACATTTTTTATTTAATTTTTTGCACTCATGAGGCTTTTTTTTTTTTTTTTAGAAGTCCAGTGGTATTTCACATATGTTAATTTTTCTTTAATTTTATCTCATATGTCACAATTGTCTACTTTCTATGTATTTTTGTTTGTTACAAAGCTCAGCACAAACTAAAAATTAGATATACAAAAAGAGCGTTGCATATTGTAATCCCTAACAGATTTTACAATTTTTTTTTAATTTTATAAACAGAAAAATAATAGGATGTGCCAGGTAGTTTCTTGTTTTTTCTTCCATTCTATCATTTCTAAAAAATGCATTTAGTTGGTACTATTATATGACAGTCATATCTAATATTTCAAATACATAATTATTTTTAATTTGTTAGAAATAGAGCCATTATATTGCCCGGTGTTTCCTTAAAGTATAAACCTAATTTGTAGGATATCCTTATGTTTGTCCCAGGCATTCTTATATTCCTCCACAGTGTTTGGCATTACTACGTCTTGTGGAAGTTTATTCAATGAATCAATCACCCTTTCTGTAAAGAAGTACTTCCTCAAATTACTCCTGAATATACTACAGTTCAACTTCAGATCAGGACCCCTTGTTCTTGAATTTTCCTTTTTATATAAAATTCTCACTAGCTCAGTTTTACTAAGCCCTTTAATATACTTGAAAGTTTCTATCATATCACCTCTTTCCCTTCTCTCCTCTAAGCTATACAAATTGAGGTCATTAAGCCTCTCCTGGTATGTTTTAATTTTTAGACCATGTACCATTTTGGCAGCCCTTCTTTGGACAGATTCAAGTTTGTTAATATCCTTCTGAAGATATGGCCGCCAGAAATGCACACAATACTCAAAATGAGGCCTAACTAATGATCTGTAAAGTGGCATAAGAACCTTACTATTTCTGCTGCAAATACCTCTACCAATACATACAAGAATTCTTTTGGCCTTACTTGCTGCAGTACTACATTGTTTACAAAAGTTTAAATCATCTGAAATAATAATCCCCAAGCCCAGTTGATGCTACATTCTCTAAATGTTTGCCTTGTTCACAAATAGGATGCCATTGGTTCTGAGCATGTGCTACTGGTTGTAATGGAGATTTATTATCTAACATTATATCCAACCATAATAACACATACCAACAGATGTGTGTGTATGTATGTATGTATGTGTGTATGTATGTATGTATGTATGTATGTATGTATATATACAGTATCTCACAAAAGTTAGTACACCCCTTACATTTTTGTAAATATTTTATTATATCTTTTCATGTGACAACACTGAAGAAATGACACTTTGCTACAATGTAAAGTAGTGAGTGTTACAGCCTGTATAACAGTGTAAATTTGCTGTCCCCTCAAAAAAACTCAACACACAGACATTAATGTCTAAACCATTGGCAACAAAAGAGAGTACACCCCTAAGTGGAAATGTCCAAATTGAGCCCAAAATGGCAATATTTTGTGTGGCCACCATTATTTTCCAGCACTGCCTTAACCCTCTTGGACATGGAGTTCACCAGAGCATCACAGGTTGCCAATGGAGTCCTCTTCCAGTCCTCCATGATGACATCACGGAGCTGGTGGATGTTAGAGACCTTGCATTCCCCCACCTTCCATTTGAGGATGCCCCACAGATGCTCAATAGGTTTAAGGTCTGGAGACATGCTTGGCCAGTCCATCACCTTTACCCTCAGCTTCTTTAGCAAGGCAGTGGTGGTCTTGGAGGTGTGTTTGGGGTTGTTATGTTGGAATACTGCCCTGCAGCCCAGTCTCTGAAGGGAGGGGATCATGCTCTGCTTCAGTATGTCACAGTACATGTTGGCATTCATGGTTCCCTCAATGAACTGTAGCTCCCCAGTGCCGGCAGCACTCATGCAGGCCCAGACCATGACACTTCCACCACGATGCTGGACTGTAGGCAAGATACACTTGTCTTTGTACTCCTCACCTGCTTGCCGCCACACACGCTTGACACCATCTGAACCAAATAAGATTATCTTGGTCTCATCGGACCACAGGACATGGTTCCAGTAATTTATGTCCTTTGTCTGCTTGCCTTCAGCAAACTGTTTGCGGGCTTTCTTGTGCATCATCTTTAGAAGAGGCTTCCTTCTGGGACGACAGCCATGCAGACCAATTGGATGCAGTGTGCAGCGTATGGTCTTAGCACTGACAGGCTGAACCCCCACCCCTTCAACCTCTGCAGCAATGCTGGCAGCACTCATTCATCTATTTCCCAAAGACAACCTTTGGATATGACGCTGAGCACGTGCTCTCAACTTCTTTGGTTGACCATGGCGAGACCGGTTCTGAGTGGAATCTGTCCTGTGAAACCGCTGTAGGGTCTTGCCTACCGTGCTGCAGCTCTGTTCAGAGTCTTGCCAATCTTCTTATAGCCTAGGCCATCTTTATGTAGAGCAACAATTCTTTTACTAGATCCTCAGAGAGTTCTTTGCCATGAGGGGCCATTTTGAACTTCCAGTGATCAGTATGAGAGAGTGTGAGAGCAATAACACCAAATTTAACACACCTTCTCCCCATTCACACTTGAGACATTAACAAATCACATGACACTGGAGAGGTAAAATGGATAATTGGGCCCAATTTTGTAGGGGTGTACTCACTTTTGTTGCCAACACTTTAGACATTAATGGCTGTGTGTTGAGTTATTTTGAGGGGGCAGCAAATTTACACTGTTATACAGGCTGTACACTCACTACTTTACATTGTAGCAAAGTGTAATTTCTTCAGTGTTGTCAGATGAAAAGATATAATAAAATATTTACAAAAATGTGAGTGGTGTACTAACTTTTGTGAGATACTGTATATATATATACATACATATATAAGCAAACAGGAAACCCAAGAACCTCTAAATACAGGGTAAAAAAAGTTAAAAACGGCTTTATTTGTTCACATAGACCATGATGATAAAAAAGATGATAAAATCCAAATGGTTATAAGCACGGCAACATCAATTGACTTGCGAGTTTCAGCAAACTTTTGCCTTAATCATAGACCTATAGCCTTAATGAATGGCTTAGTTTATATAACAATCATACGGCTAGATTACAAGTTTTGCGGTATGAGTGAAAAAGCAGCGTTAAGGCTCTTTTTCACTACGGCTGGTATTACGAGTCTTGTCAGAATAACTGTACTGCACACTTTTTTGGCCGTAACGCAACGTAACTACTGCAGCTTTCAAAAAGTCTTTTTTCAATGGGACTTCCATAGCGCCGGTATTACGAGTTTGCCTGGGGGGGCCAAAAAGTGAGCAGTACAGCCTATTCCGTCAAGATTCATACAGTAAACTGAAAGTCAGTAGTTATGAGTTTTACGCTATAAATCTGTAACATAAAACTCATAACTAAAGTGCTAAAAAGTGCACTAACACCCATAAACTACCTATTAACCCCTAAACGGAGGCCCTCCCGCATCACAAACACTATAATAAATGTTTTAACCCCTAATATGCCACTATAATAAACATATTAACCCCTAAACCGTGCACTCCTGCATCGTAAACACTAGTTAAATATTATTAACCCCTAATCTGCTGTCCATAACATCGCCGCAACCTACATTACTGTTATTAACCCCTAATCTGCTGACCCCAAAATCGCCGCAACTATACTAAAGTTATTAACCCCTAAACCTAACCCTAAAATAAACCCTAAGCTAGCTACAATATAACTAATAGTTTATAATAATGTCATAGATAAGTTTGTATTTATTTTAACTAGGTAGACTAGTTAGTAAATAGTTATTAACTATTTACTAGCTACCTAGTTAAAATAAATACAAACTTACCTGTAAAATTAAACCTAACCTGTTTTACACTAACACTTAACCTTACACTACAATTAAATAAATCACATTAATAAAATACAATTAACTAAATTACAAAACAAAACAAAACACTAAATTACACAAAATAAAAAAGAAATTATCTAATATTTAAACTAATTACACCTAATCTAATAGCCCTAGCAAAATAAAAAAGCCCCCCCAAATAAAAAAAAAACCTAGCCTAAACTAAACTACCAATAGCCCTTAAAAGGGCCTTTTGTGGTGAATTGCCCCAAAGAAATCAGCTCTTTTACATGTAAAAAAAAATACAAACACCCCCCCAACATTAAAACCCACCACTCACACAACCAAACCCAACAAATAAAAACCTATCTAAAAAACCTAAGCTCCCCATTACCCTGAAAAGGGCATTTGGATGGGCATTGCCCTTAAAAAAGGCATTTAGCTCTTTTTCAGCCCAAAGCCTAAGCTAAAAATAAAACCCACCCAATAAACCCTTAAAAAACCTAACACTAACTCCCAAAGATCCATTTACAGTTTTTGAAGACCCGACATCCATCCTCAGCGAAGCCGGCAGAAGTCTTCATCCAAGCAGGCCGAAGTCTTCATCCAAGCCGGCAGAAGTCTTCATCCAGACGGCATCTTCTATCTTCATCCAATCCAATCAGCCAATAGAATGTGAGCTCAATCCTATTGGCTGATTGGATCAGCCAATAGGATTGAAGCTCAATCCTATTGGCTGATTGCATCAGCCAATAGGATTTTTTCACTTTTAATTCCGATTGGCTGATAGAATTCTATCAGCCAATTGGAATTCAAGGGA
This sequence comes from Bombina bombina, assembly GCF_027579735.1. Classification (NCBI taxonomy): domain Eukaryota; kingdom Metazoa; phylum Chordata; class Amphibia; order Anura; family Bombinatoridae; genus Bombina; species Bombina bombina. The sequence continues at coordinate 75,087,417 of NC_069508.1, forward strand.
CGCCATCTTGGATGACGTCACTTAAAGGAACCTTCATTTGAGAAGAGCCGTCGGAAGAAGAGGATGCTCCGCGCCAGATGTCTTGAAGATGGAGCCACTCCACGCCGGATGGATGAAGATACCATCTGGATGAAGACTTCTGCTGGCTTGGATGAAGACTTCGACCCGCTTGGCTGAGGACTTCTGCCGCTTTGTTGAGGATGGATGTCGGGTCTTCAAAAACTGTAAGTGGATCTTCGGGGGTTAGTGTTAGATTTTATTAAGGGTTTATTGGGTGGGTTTTATTTTTAGCTTAGGGTTTGGGCTGAAAAAGAGCTAAATGCCCTTTTAAGGGCAATGCCCATCCAAATGCCATTTTCACGGCAATGGGGAGCGTAGGTTTTTTAGAGTGGTGGGTTTTACTGTTGGGGGGTTGTTTGTATTTTTTTTTACAGGTAAAATAGATGATTTCTTTGAGACAATGCCCCGCAAAAGGCCCTTTTAAGGGCTATTGGTAGTTTAGTTTAGGCTAGGGTTTTTTTTTTATTTGGGGGGGCTTTATTACTTGGATAGGGCTATTAGATTAGGTGTAATTAGTTTAAATATTTGATCATTTATTTTTTATTTTGTGTAATTTAGTTAATTGTATTTAATAAATGTAATTGATTTAATTGTAGTGTAAGGTTAGGTGTTAGAATAAGACAGGTTAGGTTTTATTTTACAGGTAAATTTGTATTTATTTTAACTAGGTAGTTAGTAAATAGTTAATAACTATTTAATAACTAATCTACCTAGTTAAAATAAATACAAACTTACCTGTGAAATAAAAATAATACCTAAGATAGCTACAATGTAACTATTAGTTATATTGTAGCTAGCTTAGGGTTTATTTTATAGGTAAGTATTTAGTTTTAAATAGGAATTATTTAGTTATTAATAGTAGGTTTTATTTAGATTTATTTTAATTACATTAATGTTAGGGGGGTTAGGGTTACGTTAGGGTTAGACTTAGGGTTAGGGCTTTAGTATAGTGGTGGCGACATTGGGGGCGGCAGATTTGGGGTTAATAAATGTAGGTAGGTGGCTACGATGCTAGGGACAGAAGATTAGGGGTTAATAAGTGTATGTAGGTGCCGGCGACGCTGGGGTGGCAGATTAGGGGTTAATAACTAATATAGGTGGCAGTGACATTGGGGCGGCAGATTAGGGGTTAATAACTGTAATGTAGCTGTCGGCGGTGTCAGGAGCGGCAGATTAGGGATTAATAATTGTAGGTAGGTGGCGGCGACATTGGGGGCAGCAGATTAGGGGTTAATAAGTGTAATGTAGGTTTTGATGTTGGGGCAGCAGATTAGGGGTTAATAAGTGTAGGTAGGTGACGGCGATGTAAGGGGCGGCAGATTAGGGGTGTTTAGACTTGGGGTTTATGTTAGGTGTAGCCGGCTCTCCCCAATGATGTCTACGGGGAAATCGTGCATGAGCACGTAAAACGAGCTCAAAGCAGTGCTGCTATTGGAGTGCGGTATGGAGCTCAATTTTGCTCAACGCTCACTTATTGCCTGCTAATGCTGGGTTTTTGCAAACCTGTAATAGCAGCGCTATAGGGAGGTGTCAGGGATTCTATTTAATTGCGTACTTCTCCTTTAATAGACCTGCCCACTTAACCTTTATAGGTAACTTTCTCTCTAAGCATCGTGCTTAGTGTTTTGTTGCTGTGCAACCTGTCAGCTGCATTATCTTGAGCCATTGCTGAGGATTACAACATTGTGATACTTATGCTTTATTATCTTTCCTAATTCTACTTATTACACGTAACCAGGGTGAAAAATTCTCTACTCCTTTATCCTGCAGTACTACCGGATCCTACACTTCATCAACTAGCGGATCTTAAACTGGATCTCAGCGGTTCTGGAAACAACAGCTTACCAGGACATTCTACTCACTCTTGCACAGAAGTAATCAGGTACTCACTTTGATTTTTGTTCATTTACAAACTACAGGTGGCCCTCGGTTTACAACGGTTCAATTTGCACCGTTTCAGAATAACAACCTTTTTTTCAGTCATGTGACTGCTATTGAAAAGCATTGAGAAGCAGTGAATTGATTAAAATAGCCAGTAGGTGGAGCTGTCCGCTTGTGTTGCAGCAAAGATATGCAAGCTAAGCAAGCTGAAATTAATCAGTTTAACCAGACCTGAGCTATCAAGCAGCTTGCAAAGGAACAAGATCTTCCTGTCTACAAATCAGTCCAGATTGGAATGCATAGAAAGAACTGTTTGCAGAAAAATGCAAGTAAAGTCTGTGTTGTGTGCTTATTTTATTAGGTTTATAATGCTGTTTAGCAAATGTTTTTGTTCATTTAACTTAGTTTAATTATATATTCTGTGTTGTGTGATTATTTGATACTGTTTATAATGCTGTTTAGCATTTAAAGTCTTCATTTCAAAGCTTTAAAAATAATGTATTAGGTGTTACTTATGCCAATTTTGAGAGGGGCCTGGAACCTAACTCCCTCACTTCCCATTGACTTACATTATAAACTGGGTTTCAATTTACAACAGTTTTGATTTACAACCATTCCTTCTGGAACCTAACTCCGGCATAAACTGAGGGCTATCTGTACATCAAACCTCACTCGGAAATGGAATGAGGGCTAAGTGGACATATTTGAAAAGGGCAAATCTATACATATTATGTAGTACAGATGGCCCTCGTTTTACAACGGTTCAATTTACACCGTTTCAGAATAACAACCTTTTTTTCCAGTCATGTGACTGCTTTTGAAAAGCATTGAGAAGCAGTGCATTTTTTAAAATAGCCAGTAGATGGAGCTGTCCGCTGGTGTTGCAGCAAAGCCAAGCAAGCTGAAATTAATCAGTTTAACCAGACCTGAGCTATCGAGCAGATTTCAAAGGAACAAGATCTTCCTGTCTATAAATCTGTCCTGATTGGAATGCATAGAAAAATGCAAGTGAAGTCTGTGTTGCGTGATTATTTTATTATGTTTATAATGCTGTTTAGCAAATGTTTTTGTTCATTTTACTTAGTTTAATTATAAATGCAAGTGAAGTCTGTGTTGTGTGATTATTTTATTATGTTTATAATGCTGTTTAGCAAATGTTTTTGTTCATTTTACTTAGTTTAATTATAAATTCTGTGCTGTGTGATTATTTTATTAGGTCTATAATGCTGTTTAGCATTTAAAGTCTTCCTTTCAAAGCTTTAAAAATAATGTATTAGGTGTTACTTATGACAATTTTGAGAGTGGCCTGGAACCTATCTCCCTCACTTCCCATTGACTTACATTATAAACTGGGTTTCAATTTACAATGGTTTCGATTTACAACCATTCCTTCTGGAACCTAACCCCAGCGTAAACTGAGGGCTACCTGTATTTAAAAACCACGTATTACATACAAGTAATTTTTCTTAACCTCCTTATTGTTATATAAACATATAATTGGACATAAGGAACTGAAATACATAATCCCAGCTATCCATAGGGTAAGAGTACTGCTCTAATATTACAGTGGTATACTGAATTACACCTAACTATTTAATTTAAAGGGACATAAAAAACCCCAAAAAATATTTTATTATTCAGATAGAGAATACAGTTTTAAACAAACTTTTTAATTTACTTTTATTATCTAATTTGTTTCATTTTTTTTTATATAATTTGTTGAAGGATCAGCAATGCACTACTGGTTTCTAACAGAACAAATGTGTAAGCCACTGACAATCGGTATATATATATATATGCAGCCACCAATCAACAGCTAGAACCTAGGTTATTTGCTGCTCCTGAACTTACCTAGATAAACCTTTCAGCAAAGGATAACAAGAGAATGAAGCAAATTAAATAATAGAAGTCAATTGGAAAGTTGTTTAAAATTGTATATTCTATCTGAATCATGAAAGATACATTTTGGGTTTCATGTCCCTATTTGAAGTACCTGTTAAATGCAAACACTATAATTCCAACCCTTCACAAATATTGGGAATTTATAATATTTTCATCCCCGCTATTACTCAAACAGCATATCTTGAGCCATACAGTATTATTCTATAGTAAAAAGGAGAGGGAACAATATATTGACTATCCCTCACTAAGGTATTTGAGAAGGAAGGGAGGTACGTTTTAGGGGTTAAATGTAACAGGGATAACTCTAGCACTGTTATGGAAAATTACGGCCAGATTACGAGTTTTGCGTAATGAGCGGCTCGGTAATAACTTGCAAGTTATTGTGACCACTCACCTTTAATAGCGCTGCTATTACAGGTTTTCAAAAAGCCGGCATTAGCAGGCAATATGGCAGTGTTGAGCTCCATACCGCACACAAATACTAGCGCTGCTTTGAGCTGGTTTTACGTGCTCGTGCACAATTTCCCCATAGACATCAATGGGGAGAGCCGGCTAAAAAAAAGCCTAAGACCTGCAATAAAGGAGCGTAAAGCTCCGTAACGCAGCCCCATTGATTCCTATGGGGAAACATTTTTTATGTTTACACCCAACACCCTAACATAAACCCTGAGTCTAAACACCCCTAATCTTCTGCCCCCGACATCGCCGACACCTACATTACACTTATTAACCCCTAATCTGCTGCCCCCAATGTTGCCGACACCTACATTACACTTATTAACCCCTAATCTGCCACCCCCAATGTCGCCGCCACCTACATAAATTTAAGAACCCCTAATCTGCCGCCCCCAACGTCATCACCGCCACTATACTAAAGTTATTAACCCCTAAGCTTCTGGCCTCCCACATCACTAACACTAAATAAATATATTAACCCCTAAACCCAAGTCTAACCCTAACACCCCTAACTTTAATATAATTAAAATAAATTTAAATAAAAATTACTATCATTAACTAAATAATACCTATTTAAAACTAAATACCTATAAAATAAACCCTAAGCTTGCTACAATATAACTAATAGTTACATTGTAGCTAGCTTAGGTTTTATTTTTATTTCACAGGTAAGTTTGTATTTATTTTAACTAGGTAGACTAGTTAGTAAATAGTTATTTACCAACTATCTAGTTAAAATAAATACAAATTTACCTGTAAAATAAAACCTAACCTGCCTCACACTAACACCTAACATTACACTAAAATTAAATTATATTAAATACAATTAACTAAACTACAAAAAAAACCACTAAATTATACAAAATAAAAAAGAAATTATCAAATATTTAAACTAATTACACCTAATCTAATAGCCCTATCAAAATAGAAAAGCCCCCAACAGTAAAACCCAACACCCACACAACCAACCCCCCTCCAAAAAAAAAACTACCTAAAAAACCTAAGATCCCCATTGCCCTGAAAAGTGCATTTGGATGGGCATTGCCATTAAAAGGGCATTTAGCTCTTTTACATTGCCCAAAATCCCTAATCTAAAAATAAAACCCACCCAATAAACCCTTAAAAAAAACTAAAACTAACCACCGAAGATCCACTTACAGTTTTTGAAGACCAGACATCCATCCTCAATGAAGCCAGGAGAAGTCTTCATCCAAGCGGCAAGAAGTCCTCAACGAAGCCGGGAGAAGTATTCATCCAAGAGGCAAGAAGTCGTCCTCCAGGTGGGCAGAAGTCTTCATCCAGATGGCATCTTCTATCTTCATGCTTACGACGCGGAGCGACTCCATCTTCAAGACATCCGTCACAAAGCATTCTCTTCTTTCGAATCCTCTTGAAGAATGAAGGTTCCTTTAAATGACATGATCCAAGATGTTGTCCTTGAATTCAGATTAGCTGATAGAATTCTATCAGCCAATCGGAATTAAAGGGTAAAAAATCCACGTCAGAAGGATGAAGATAGAAGATGCCGTCTGGATGAAGACTTCTGCCCGCCTGGAGGACAACTTCTTGCCACTTGGATGAAGACTTCTCCCGGCTTCGTTGAGGATGGATGCCTGGTCTTCAAAAACTAAGTGGATCTTCTGGGGTTAGTGTCAGGTTTTTTTAAGGGTTTATTGGGTGGGTTTTATTTTTAGATTAGGGACTTTGGGCAATGTAAAAGAGCTAAATGCACATCCAAATGCCTTTTCAGGGCAATGGGGAGCTTAGGTTTTTGGTAGTTTTTATTTTGGGGGGGGGGTTGGTTGTGTGGGTGGTGGGTTTTACTGTTGGGGGGTTGTTTGTATTAAAGAGGTAAAAGAGCTGATTTCTTTGGGGCAATGCCCTGCAAAAGGCCCTTTTAAGGGCCATTGGCAGATTATTGTAGGCTAGGGTTTTTTTTTTTATTTTGGGGGGCCTATTTATTTTTGATAGGGCTATTAGATTAGGTGTAATTAGTTTAAATATTTGATAATTTCTTTTTTATTTTGAGTAATTTAGTGTTTATTATTTTCTGTAATTTAGATAAATGTATTTTGTTAATTTAATTTATTTCATTTTAGTGTGACAGGTTAGGTTTTATTTTATAGGTAACTTTGTATTTATTTTAACTGGGAACTAATAAATAGTTAATAACCATTTACTAACTATTCTACCTAGTTAAATAAATGCAAACTTACCTGTAAAATAAAAATAAAACCTAAGATAGCTACAATGTAACTATTAGTTATATTGTAGCTAGCTTAGGGTTTATTTTACAGGTAAGTATTTAGTCTTAAATAGGAATTATTTATTTATTAATTGTAGGTTTTATTTAGATTTATTTTAATTATATTAAAGTTAGGAGTGTTAGGGTTAGGGTTAGACTTAGGGTTAGGTTTAGGGGTTAATATACTTATTTAGTGTTAGTGATGTGGGAGGCCAGAGGTTTAAGGGTTAATAACTTTAGTATAGTGGCGGCGACATTGGGGGCAGAAGATTAGGGGTTAATAATATTTAACTAGTGTTTGCGATGTGGGAGTGTGGCGGTTTAGGGGCTAATAGGTAGTTTATGGGTGTTAGTGTACTTTGTAACACTTTAGTTATGAGTTTTATGCTACAGCTTTGTAACTTAAAACCCATAACTACTGACTTTAAGTTGACGGTACGGATCTTGTAGTTATGGGCTGTACCGCTCAATTTTTGGGACGGACAGGCAAACTCGTAATACCGGTGCTATGGAAGTCCCATTGAAAAAGGACTTTTTAAAAATTGCGGTAGTTACGTTGCGTGACGGCCAAAAAAGTATGCGGTACAGCTGTACCTACAAGACTCGTAATAGCAGCGGTAGTGAAAAAGCAGCGTTATGAAGCTTTTTCACTCATAACGCAAAACTAGTAATCTAGCCGAGAGTTAACACCTTTATTATATATATAGGTCTATTTCTTATTAGACCAAAAGTTGATGATGTCTCCTGTAATGTTGAAGCCATATGGTTTTCTGGTTTTTAACTGAAAAATCCAGAAGGTTTCTCTGTGTAAGACCCCATCTGTACTGACACCTCCTCTCACAGGTGTACGAGCCTGTTCTATGACCTGCGACTTAAAGCTGGCCAAGTTCTGTTTGTGAACATGAATGAAGTGTCTGACTAAGTCTGAACATTCCAAACCATTCTCTACATTTTTAAGATGTTCCCTAATTCTGCTGTGTGCCTCCCTGGTGGTGCACCCAATGTATTGTTTATCACATTGGGTGCATACCACCAGGTATACCACGAAAGTGGTTCGACAATTCGTGCAGCTGGATAGGTCATATATCTGCTGTGTAGTTCTTGATTGAAAAGTCCTAGTCGTTTCAGAAATATATATATATATATATATATATATATATATATGTCTCACAATCTTATAGAGCCATATACAAGCAATGTTGGGGTATATATCCCATGGATACCAGAGTAAAGGAATTTCCCAGTGCATAATCTTATGAAAAAAGGGTATCTTGTTATGTAAGCAATCTCTCAAGACTGTGTATTTTCTACAAGGGTCTACATTAAGGGAGCTTATCTTATTTGCCAAACCCTTGCACCTTGCTGTGCCTTTTTCATAAAGAGCCCCTGGTTAATTTGTAAAAGAAAACTAATATTCATAAAGCTGCGTGTAAAACCAAGAAAATACCATTTTAGCAGCTGCCACATTCATTATAAATTGAAGCAAGGAAAAAGTTGTCACTTGTCACATGGGAAGTGATGTCACAAAAATCAGGTGTTTATTAAAGAGAATCTTCTGATATCAAAAGATAGGATTATCTTGTGCATTTAGACGTTTAAGTAAAGGAATTAGCTGATATAATTATTAAACCGCATTTCCTACTGAGCAGAATATTTTAAATAAACCATTAGCATACAGCAACTCCTCAAGGTACCAGATCACTGCTCCAAAAAATGGTCAAGAAAATATATGATTTATTAGTTCAAAGCATTAAAAATGAGACTTTTTATTACTTTTTATCATTTACATTGGATACAGATGCTGGAAGCATTAAAGCTAAAATAGAAGTGAATTAATCTTTTTACTGGCATGTCTGTAATATGCTTCAAATGAAAAAGCATAAATACGAAAGGGGTATTTCCTGTATTCTGCTTTTGTAAATGTCATTTCATGGTGACCTCAGTGCACAGGCTTAAAACTTAATTATAGATAGGCTTTGCCCTTTCGTACTTGTGAAAAAGCCAATATTCTAAGATATACTGTACCCAAGTATAGGGGGGAAATTAATGCAAAATTGAAAAATATGTTTTTGTCCATGGATGTGAAATCATGTTTTTTTTTAATATAACATGATTACAACTTCGATCTAGTCCAAAAATATATGTAAAATGCAATTAACTGAAAGTAATTTTAAGCTCTTAAATAATATTTAACTCTACTCACAAGTAGCTATTTTCTAGTGTAAATTAAAAAAGAATAATTAAAAAAAAAAAATATATAATTTTTGTTAGGAGATTGGAAAGGTTTGTTTCCGGGAAGTTAAGATGCAGAGGACGGTTCTTAGGTGAGAAAATTAGAAACATGATCATTCTTCTTCAGGCAAAGACAGCTTGCTCCTCTGCAGAGTGACTTTCACTCAGAAGATGATAGAACATCTTCTTTGCTGAATTTGAGCAGAGTGGCAATGAAAGGTTGTAGTGTGCATTTAATGGGAGAGGACCTTTCACCCAATCACTTATCTGGTTCTTCTGTAATTCATGCTTGTATGATGAGGAAGTCATGTCCACCAGAGCTTTTGAATTCATGACTTAGTTAATTTGTTTGTGTTATTGAGGAACCACATTTCTCATTGGCTTCAAGACTTCACTGCTGTAGAGCTACAAGAAGAAAGTTGGAAGGTGTCAGCTTATGATTACACTCTGTAAAATCTTTTTACATAGAGCAGAAACCAGAACATTAACAAGTATTTCACTAAGTTATAAAGAGTTTTATGGTCTTTAGAATGTAAAAATATGTTTATGACAAACAGTCAGAGGAAAGGGAAGAAAGAAAGTGGGCACCATTTTCATAGAGCAAGTAATTGGGTTTGCCTCTGATTCCACTGCTCCCTGTATAGGAAGAAAGTAACAGCCAGGTAAACTGATCTAAAACTGCTGATAGTCAATGGCAGAGTAACCATTGTCATGGTAATCCTCAGTCTCTTTTTCCATGTAGAGGTGACCTTAGTTTTTATTATTATTAAGTATACATTAATGGGTATTTCATTTGGCTGGGTTGTTTATAAAAGATTTTTCTGCGGTTTCCTTATAGATGAAATCTCTTCTTTACTTTCCTCTTGTAAAGTGTTAATTTCAATTTAGCCTTTTCTCCCTTTGTAGGTTAAAGTTAGAGAAGACTTGGGGATGGACATGTGCCCATATTATGGTGCAAAGAAAGAGAAATGGTGTAGGAGATACCTAATGGTCTTAACTATAAATCCCTAATAGGATCCCTATAATCTCGTAAACAGGGATCGAATGAACAAGCTAAACGATGGGGTGGTGGGACAAGAGCTCCAAAAATAGAGCTGACCAAAAAATGGGCAATAAGTAAAACTATATGATAAATCTTAATAATGTAAGAAACTGACAATTGGCAAAATATATATAAAAAAGGATAGAAAAATGTCTTCAAAATGAAATATCAAAATAAGGGTAACCAAAATATGATATATATTGGAACCCTAGATTGGTGTAAAAATAGTTTTAATAGACTGTCTGAACACACAAAAAGAATGATAAAATATTAATAATATATTGTAATTAATATAGTGATGCTGACATCTAAACAATTCCTTTAGACCCAAAATAAATGTCTAAACATGGGAGTCTATTAGTTAATAGAATAACATACTAAAAACAATTCAGGAACCTGTAGAAGACAGATAGAAGAGGCGCCTCATGGGACAAGTATCGTCTTGTAAAACATAGGAGAGCAGTAACAGCAAACCCCCCACACACAGAGTGTTACTCACAAGAGCGGCGGTACACCAAGTACCCAGACAAGCAGGACGGAACCAAAAGTCGCCCGTCAGACAGACAAAGGCTCAACACGCTACAGCAGATGTCACTCGGCGGACAGCGTCAGATTCGACCCAGCAGGGGAGCCAATCAGGCGGATGGAAACTCGGCACAGCACCTCCACAGAGGAATCAGGAACAAGACCAAAAGTTGCACTAACGGCAACAATATTAAAATACAAACAGGTGTGGTATACTCAAAAAGACATTTATTGAGTATAAACAGATAAAAACATGCATCCAGCAACGCGTTTCTCAACAAATAGTCGTTTCATCAGGCAATTCACAATTGTTAAAACAGGAGAAATGATCATAACAAATACATATATGGAGTGCTGGGTAATCACTATGGTATTAGTGCGAGCATACAACTAATATGAATGTATACAAAAAAAAGTCAGACCTAAATATTAGGCAAGATAAATGCAGCTATACTTAAACTATATATATGGATGTTTGTTGTTATCTTCCACTGTGCACAGACTCCGATGAAGAGGGATACAGAGGAGAGAATGCTCACTGTCCGTGAATGAGCAACTTGCTATGGTGTATTTAGTTTAAGATGGCGTCAGGTCACGTGACTAGATGATGTAGTCCGCTGGTCTACAATCGATACTATGTATCTTCCGTTGTGACAAAGTTGTCTCTTGAGAAAAATCCTGTAGTGTGTAATTAGATACAAGAATCCGTGCAGCTCCAAAACGGATAATGTCCACAATAATTGTAGCAAGGTTATAGCTGATAAAATAACAAGGACCAAACAGGGATTATTCATATGGCTTGTTCGTTAAGTATGCAAAACAAACGATGAACCTGAATGATCTTTAAACACAGAACGGTGGGGGATCTACACAAATGAACAGGAATTATTCATATGTCTAAACTCTTTGTATAGAGAGATAGAGATGAACCTGTATGTTTTGTGAATTAACCCCTCAATAATACAAACAAGAGTAGTAAGCACAATCTACGCGTCTTGGCAGACCAAACTGCCTTTATCATCCCATATTATGGTGGTCAATCTAGAAAATGTTCCTTACCACTTAGATTCTTCTGTGCTTAATTTAGCAGTGATGTCAAATGTTACAGTTAACCAGTGTCCAGATTATGGTGGTCAATGGTTGATCAGGACAAGGATGTGAAAAAAATAAAGCTCAAGAAAAAGCTGTTTATTTATATAGATGCTGGTGTGATAAATTTGGCAGACATAACAACTGGGAGGCAAATTAACTACTTTTGATAATGATATTTGCACTACAACTGATTTAGAATTCTTGGCAGTAGACAGTCTCCCTTTAGGGATTCTGGATAGGCTGAAAGATATGTTAATATATAATTTGATATATATTTTTAATTTTATGGCCATTGAATGTGTTGGTGACAACCATTAATTTGGATAGTGGGGTTTCTTTAATAGGTTCAGTACCAGGGTGGTTATTGGAGCATCAGTCTCACAGCATAGTGGTTCACTTGAGATAAAGGTTGCTGATACAGCCATTTCTGTATCATTTTAAGTTTAATTAGACCATAAGGTCTAAATTAGTCTACAAGACAAAGGGGGAAACATCCACAGTCAATAGTTTGTTTAGTTGATCTCTGTGCTCCCTTTTTGTTCAATAATTATAAATCCTAATTATCCAAAAGAAGGAATTTAAAAAAATTAATTATTTGTATAAAGGCTTGAGACTTTTGCGGTCTTCAAAATTATTGTAGCTAATAAAATGTAAGAATTGTGTTCACCACACTATTTTGATGAGACATCAGCAATCCAGTGAAAGTGTGGAAAACGGCCTAGTGGACTTAAGAAAAACACTTTTGTCAAAGATTGGCATCAAGTCTGAGATAAACTGATGAGCATGAGGACCGCTATAAAATATTCACATATAAAATGTTTGGTATTACCTTGGTATTTAAAGGGACAGTCTAGTCAAAATTAAGCGTTCATGATTCAGATAGGGCATGCATTTTTAAACAATTTTCCACTTTACTTTTAATCTTCAAATTTGCCTGTTTCACTTGGTATTCTTTGTCGAAAGCTAAGCTTAGGTATGCTAATTTCTAAGGCCTTGAATGCCACCTCTTATCTCAGTGCATTTCAACAGTTTATATATGCAGGTACTTCTGAAAATTAACCCCTGCACCGATCTAATTAGTCAGTTTGTAATATGTAGCAGGGTCTGAAAAACGGCAAAATCCTTAAAGGGACAGTATACTGTAAAAATGTTTTTCTCTTAATGTGTTCCCAATTACTTTTTTAACAGCTGCAGAGTATAAAATGTATGAGATTTGCTTTTTTATGTATACGAATTAGCTGATTTTGTGTTTTGAAATCACAACCTAATAATATGGGCTGAGCTTGTAGGTATAATCAGATCTCATTACTTTATCACATTGTGTACATATACCTAATTCTTTATCTTATATCTGTCCATAAACAAATCGCCAATACTTGGAGAGAACAATGAAAAATGAACATTGTATTACATTATCTCTTCTATAACCCACTGGGAGTGTAATTTATTCTACTGGCTGTGTTAACACAGCTTGGCCTTGAGGCCAAGAAACTTTCAGGATGGGTGTGGATACCACAGGCTAAATAAACTATTTCAAATGCCAATATAAATAATAAACAAACAATTGAATACACTCCAGCAGGTAAAGTGGATCATTGGGAACAAATTAAAGGGGAGACATTATTGGGGTAAACTGTCCCTTTAAATTTGTAAGATGTCCTTAAGCATGTATGAGAGAGTGAAGAAAATAAAAATTTCCAAGGATGAAGAATAGTAGAAGCTTAAAAAATTGACAATGAAAATGCATTTCAAATTTTTCTTTTTATGTTCAATTAAGCATTTTATGTGGAATTCAATTTTGAGTTTAATGTTCCTTTTAAGGATTTGCGATTGGATGTTCTGGAGTGCTTGGGATTCACTGTCCAAACAATCTGAAGTTAACTTAAAGAGGAGATCCTAAGAAGGATGGTAGGACATTTTGATAGTCCCCATCCTCTAGATTTAAGAATACAACATTTTGATATCTCCCCCAAAGAAGCCTATGAGATGTCCTATGATCCATCATGAATTTTATCCTAAGTGTTTGTCTGATGCTAAAGCTTTCATTTGTGTCCAATGCCTACCTCGTCCTTGCTTTAACAAAAAACGTTCTGCTGACCTGCTAGTCAAGGTAGATTTAAACTTCTTGTTAAATTGTGTCACCTACTGGATTATCTGTCTTCCTATAGTCTATTCAATCTCATGTTTTCATTTTGTGGTTTTTAGTAGTGATGCCGCGAATTGTTCGCCGGCGAATAGTTCCCGGCGAACATAGCTTGTTCGCGTTCGCAACGGCGGGCGAACATATGCGATGTTCGATCCGCCCCCTATTCGTCATCATTGAGTAAACTTTGACCCTGTATCTCACAGTCTGCAGACACATTCCAGCCAATCAGCCGCAGACCCTCCCTCCCAGACCCTCCCAGCTCCTGGACAGCAGCCATTTTAGATTCATTAGGAAGCTGCATTCTTAGTGAGAGGAGGGACAGTGTAGCAGCTGCTGATTTAATAGGGAAATTGATAGCTAAGCTAGTGTATTCAGTGTCCACTACAGTCCTGAAGGACTCATCTGATCTCTGCTGTAAGGACAGCACCCCAAAAAACCCTTTTTAGGGCTAGAACATCAGTTTTTTTCCTGTGTAATCTAATTGCAGTTGCCTTCCTGCCAAGCCACTTGCCCAGTGCCACCACTCATATCTGGTGTAACAGTAGAGTAAATTAAAAAAAAAAAAAAACTTTTTTGACTGTGAAACATCAGTCTGCTTGTGTAATCTAATTGCAGTTGCCTGTCTGCCAGCGTGTGTGCCAGGCCCACTTGCCCAGTGCCACCACTCATATCTGTTGTAACAGTAGTGTAAATTTAAAAAAAAAACTTTGACTGTAAAACATCAGTCTGCTAGTGTAATCTAATTGCAGTTGCCTGCCTGCCAGCGTGTGTGCCAGGCTCACAGCGTATACTGTGCCCACTTGCCCAGTGCCACCACTCATATCTGGTGTAACAGTAGTGTAAAATTTAAAAAAAAAACTTTTTGACTGTGAAACATCAGTCTGCTTGTGTAATCTAATTGCAGTTGCCTGCCTGCCAGCGTGTGTGCCAGGCCCACTTGCCTAGTGCCACCACTCATATCTGGTGTAACAGTAGTGTAAATTTAAAAAAAACAAAACTTTTTTGACTGTGAAACATCAGTCTGCTTGTGTAATCTAATTGCGGTTGCCTGCCTGCAGGGTGTGTGCCAGGCCCACTTGCCCAGTGCCACCACTCATATCTGGTGTAACAGTAGTGTAAATTTAAAAAACAAAAAACTTTTTTGACTGTGAAACATCAGTCTGCTTGTGTAATCTAATTGCAGTTGCCTGCCTGCCAGCGTGTGTGCCAGGCTCACAGCGTATACTGTGCCCACTTGCCCAGTGCCACCACTCATATCTGGTGTAACAGTAGTGTAAATTTAAAAAACAAAAAACTTTTTTGACTGTGAAACATCAGTCTGCTTTTTTGTGTCAGGCTCACAACGTATACTGTGCCCACTTGCCCAGTGGCACCACTCATATCTTGTTTAATAGTAGTGTAAGTGTACATTTAAAACAAAAAAAACTTTTTGGACTGTGAAACATCAGTCAGCTCAGCAGCGTGGCATTTTGTTTGTGTGTCTGCCTCTGAGAACAGCTATGCCATTTGCAACCTGTGCCAAAAGAAACGTGGAAAGTCCAGCACCCACCTAGGTACAACTGCTTTGCGAAGGCACATGATCGCACATCACAAACGCCGATGGGATCAACACAAATGAGTACAAGCAGCACACAAACTCAAAGCCGCCATCCTCCTCCTGGTACAGCATCTTCAGCCACGTCAACCACTGCTGTCCTCCTTGCCCCCTCTCAACCATCCGCCACTCCGTCTCTCTTCCGGAGCAGTTCCTGCTCATCTGCCCACAGTCAGGTGTCTGTCAAGGACAGGTTTGAGCGTAAGAAGCCAATGTCACCAAGTCACCCCCTTGCCCGGCGTCTGACAGCTGGCTTGTCTGAACTCTTAGCCTGCCAGCTTTTACCATACAAGCTGGTGGAGTCTGAGGCGTTCAAAAAATTTGTAGCTATTGGGACACCGCAGTGGAAGGTACCCGGCCGAAATTTCTTTGCACAAAAGGCAATCCCCAACCTGTACTCGATTGTGCAAAAGGAAGTAATGGCATGTCTGGCACACAGTGTTGGGGCAAGGGTCCATCTGACCACTGATACCTGGTCTGCAAAGCATGGTCAAGGCAGGTATATCACCTACACTGTGCATTGGGTAAACCTGCTGATGGCTGCCAAGCATGGAATGTGTGGCTCTGCAGAGGAGTTGGTGACACCGCCACGACTTGCAGGCAGGCCTGCTGCCACCTCCTCTACTCCTCCTACTCCATCCTCTTCCATAACCTCCTCGGCTGAGTCCTCTTCTGCTGCTGCGTCTTGCTCCACATCAACGGCAACCCCCAGCTCCGCCCGGTACTATTCCACATCCCGGATATGGCAGTGTCACGCCGTCTTGGGGTTGAATTGCCTGAAAGCAGAGAGTCACACCGGACCAGCACTCCTGTCCGCCCTGAATGCACAGGTGGATCAGTGGCTGACTCCGCACCAACTGGAGATCAGCAAAGTGGTTTCTGACAACGGAAGTAATTTGGTGGTGGCATTGAAATTGGGCAAGATGGCACATGTGTGTAATCTGATCGTACAACGCTTTGTGCATAAGTACCCAGGCTTGCATCTATTGATCTATCAAATCTATCTATCTCGTGGCCGGACTGTTATCTGACAGCCACTTGTGTTTCGGCCAAATGCCCGTCGGCCAAATGTCCATCGGCCAAATGTCCATTGGCTAAAAGTCCAACCACGATTGCATGCGCAGTGCCCCAAATATGAAGTAGGAGGACCGACCAAGCAACTTTTTCCATCTCCCGGTTCCTAAAATCCATGCCATATAAACGTCCCCTGATATGGGACGTAACAGGGATTAAACTGATAGTAATAGTACTACTTAACACACCTTATAATAATGCAGAGAAAGGCAACGCAGAGAGAGGAGTCTGAAGAAGAGGAGTCAGAGGAGGAAGGTGGCTTTGAGGAGGTGGAAGACCAAACACAGCAGGCGTCCCAGGGGGCTTGTTGTCACCTTTCGGGGACCCTTGGTGTTGTACGTGGCTGGGTGGAGGATGAGACCTTCAACGACATCAGTGAGGACAAGGAACGGGACATGGCTAGCTTGGTATCCAACCTTGTACAAATTGGGAGTTTGCGGTTGTGCAAATGGATTGTTTGCAGTTGTTTGCGGTGCGTTCAACGGGGAGTTTGGTCTGTCACTGTGAAGTGGGCGTAACCCTTACACTACCTGATCGATACAACATCATACCTGATGTTTTAAAGCACGTTATTCCAAACAATTTAGGAATGTTAGGTGATTTATGCCCTTTATGGATTAAAACCAGACTCTGCATCAACTATGTAATTTTACGTGGGAGTTTTGCCATGGATCCCCCTCCGGCATGCCACAGTCCAGGTGTTAGTACCCTTAAAACAACTTTTCCATCACTATTGTGGCCAGAAAGAGTCCCTGTGGGTTTTAAAATTCGCCTGCCTATTGAAGTCAATGGCGGTTGGCCCAGTTCGCCCATTCGCGAAAGTTCGCATTCGGCGAACCGGAAAATTTTAAGTTTGCGACATCAATAGTTTTTAGCTTATTTTTAGAATTAGTCATGAATGGAATCTTCATCTTTCGTGAATTATATGAATGTCTTCTTCTACTTCAGTTTGACCCCTATCTTCTGTTATTTGTTTTTAGTTGATATATTCTATTCTGTGGACAATAATTTTGGAATATACTTAAAAAACAACAAAGGCTAGTGATATAACAGTTATTATGGATAAATGTTACAAGTGCAAAGGATTGTGATGGGATTGGTTTTCGGTTCCCCTTCCCTTATAAGCAATCCATTGTGTAGACATATTTAGGGTTAGATTACAAGTGGCATATTAATTTGCATGTGTATTACACGTTGAAAGTAAAAGCATTGGCTTTAATACAATTGAATTTAATGCACGTCGAGTTGCGTGACTAAAGACCTTGCGTAAAGGTGTCAGGTTAAACAAAGTTGTATTGACTGCCATGTATCAGACTGCAAATGGCATATATATATATATATATATATATATATATATATATATATAATCCGTTCAACCCCTAGAGGTAGAGAAACGCTTCACTCTCCGGTCTTATTCAAAAATCCTTTATTAGGTATCCAGCATCAAATGACAAATCTCCCAAACGTTTCGATACCAATTGGTATCTTTATCAATGGGTAATCAGAACATATCTATCCCAAAAGAAGGTTCCTAATACTAACCACAAACCACTCACCTATATACACCTGTAAAGCGTCCCTGTCACTTCCGGTGTATCAGAAGCCGCCCCACCACGCGAATGCGTCCAGGAGTTAGCCAACCGCATGGCTAATTAGCATATTCAGTCACGCAATGACGTTTGCGCTCCAACCGCGCATAGTTACTCCTGCTAATGCGCATGTCCGGGTGGCTGGAGTTCCGATGACACCGGACTAACTATTACAAGTATAACTACTCTAAAGTGTAAAAAAACTAACTATACCAAATTAAAATCTATAAAAATATTATAACTACCTGAGTTCTCAAAACAGACTTTGTTCCTTATATTTATAACATCTTAATATATTAATAAGATACTTTGCATCTTTATATACAGTTTGCTAAGCTAATCACTGCCCCTTTATTATCCTATCCATAATCTCCAAAATGTCTATTTACTAGATAAAGTATGTTATATTACAATTATCAATAAAACATATAGCTTCTATGCCAATTGGAGTGCAGTAAGAAACTTTGTTATGGCCACCGCAATACACTGAACACCATACTTTCAGAGACTTTGTGAACACATATATTCTGGACCAGTCTATCTTCCTAGATGTTGATGACCTAGACTGATAAATCATGGACATTTCACTTAAAGGAAGACACCAAAGTCCATCTGTACATTCAGACCCTTAGGAGCCACTGTGTCCAGACGATAAATCCAGGAGGTCTCAACTTGGAGTAGTTTCGTGTTCCTATCTCCTCCCCTTCATAAGGGGGGCACATGATCAATAAGCATAGTCCTTAAACTAGCCGCTGTGTGCCCAGCTTGGAGAAAATGTCTGGCAACCGGTTGATCAGACGTTTTCTTGTCTATCGCTTGTCTAATCGCATGGCGATGATTGGCCATCCTCTCACGAAATGTAGTTGAGGTCTTCCCCACATAGACCAGCGAACATGGACACATTAGTATGTATACAACATACGTACTCATACATGACAATCTGTGCAAAATCTTGTATTTTCTCCCAGTATGTGGGTGGTGAAAGAACATCCCTGTTAGCATACTATTGCACGTAGTGCAATCCCCACATCTATAGCAGCCAACTTTTTTCCTGTTATCCAGCCATGTACTTTTTTCATAGCACTTCACAGGGTCATTCTGGACCAGTAGATCCTTCAAATTGGGTGCTCTCTTATAAGCCATCCGTGGGGCTGATGTGTGCAGGAATGGTAGTGATTTGTCAGTATTAATAATGTCCCAGTTCTTCTTGACAGACTCAGACAATATCTTGGACACGGGGTTGAACGTGGTTACAAAGTTAATTATATCACTATTGTTTTCCACCTTATCAGTAGGATCATGTGGTTGTAGCAAAGATACTTGATCATCCCGGGCCAGGTTGGTTTGCACCTGTGTTATCAAATTTCTTGCATATCCGCGTTGCTCCAATTTCATAATCATTTCATCCTCCTGTATTTTTCTAGTCTCTCTTAATGTGTTATTGCGGGCCACCTGCGTGAGTTGAGAGGAGACCACACTCTTTTTTTGATGCTTAGGGTGAAAACTTGTGGATAGCAACAATGAGTTTCTATCCGTCGGTTTTGAATACAAGGAGGTAGAGAATTTGTAACAATCATCTTCTGTATAGACAGATACATTTAAATCTAGAAATGGTATGCTCACCCTGTTATGGGCAACCTTAAATCGAATAGTTGACTCAAGCTGGTTTAAGCTGTCAACCCACTGTTCTAGGGATTCCTCTGACCCTCGCCATACCAAAAACACATCGTCAATATATCTGACGTACAGTTTAATTTTATCAACTGTGCGAATCCGCATGACCATAGTCTCATACCAAGACATATACAGATTGGCGTATGCGGGAGCCATGTTTGAACCCATTGCAGTTCCTGATATTTGTAAGAAGAACTCTTTCTCAAATTTGAAAAAGTTTTTTTCTAGACAAAACCTCAATAGTTCCAATAGGAACTCAATGGGTGGTCCCGCATACGCCAATGATTCACTTAACATGGATCTGACTGCCTGTACACCACCATCATGAGGGATGACAGTGTACAAGCTGTCAACATCCATTGTAACAAGTAAGTCATCTGGGCCAAGGTCATTCCAAGCAAGTAACCTCCGAATGAGTGAGGGAGAATCCAGTATAAAGGAATATGACTCCTTTACAACTGGCTGCAGGTGATTATCTATAAAAATGGCCACATTAGAACACAAAGAATCCATGGCAGACACAATAGGTCTGCCAGGAGGTTTAATCAGAGTCTTGTGTACTTTGGGCAATAGATATAATACCGGAATAACCGGAAATGCAGTAGTCATATATTCAAATTCATTTTCATCAATCATACCTGATTCTAGCCCACATTTCAATATAAGATCCAATTCCTTCTTAAATGTATTTATTGGATTTCCTCTTAGTTTACAATAGATGCGATTATCAGTCAGCTGTCTATAGGCTTCCTCTCTATAGTCAACATAGTTTTGAACCACTATATATATGGGAGATTTGTCATTTGATGCTGGATACCTAATAAAGGATTTTTGAATAAGACCGGAGAGTGAAGCGTTTCTCTACCTCTAGGGGTTGAACGGATATTGCTATATGTTTTCTACGCAGCCCCCCGGCGGATGCCTTATGTCACAGTGAGTGCACCTGTTTGGATATATATATATATATATATATATATATACATATACACATAAAAATATATATATATATATATATATATACACATATAAATATATATATATATATATATTGCAAATGGCATAAATATATATATATATATATATATATATATGCACACAGTACAAAACACGGAAAGGGACTGCATTCTCTCGCAAGCTCTCAGCTAAGATTAAAAGCAAAAATGGAAGGGTTAGTTACCGCATTTGGCCAAATGGGACAAGCCCAGGTACCACGACAAGGTCCCTTCCAAAAACCTGGGACCCTTAAACAGCCACACAATGCAAGTTCTCGATCCAACAAACTGGGAACAAGTGAAGTGAAGAGATATAGTTCCATGAAAGGACAACGATATGATATTTCTCAAGGGATAAAGGGACCCCATTAGTGCTTAGACTGTTACTTCTGAGAGGTAAACAGGGGCAGAGAGAGATTGGAGAGGAAAAGTAAAAGAGGAGAAAAAGATAGCGTTAAGAACAAGTGGAGAAAAAAAAGTGAAAAGATTTAAGAAAGAAGAGAGTGGAAAGAGAAGATATGGCCTGAAAGAGAAGGGAGGGGGTAACAAGAGATATTGGAGACAGGAGGCAGTGAAGAAAGATAGATGAGAAATGATAATTATAAAAAATTCTAGGTCTGCTATGACCTCACATTAACTCCTTAATGACCGGACCATTTTTCAATTTTCTTACCCTAAATGACAAAGGCTATTTTTACATTTCTGCAGTGTTTGTGTTTAGCTGTAATTTTCCTCTTACTCATTTACTGTACCCAAACATATTATATACCGGTTTTCTCGCCATTAAATGGACTTTCTAAAGATACCATTATTTTCATCATCCTATATTATAAAAGGCCAAGTGTGTTTGTCTGAAGCCGTCATGTGCAGTAGAGACTGCGCGCGGACAAACACACCTGGCCTTCAGCTGCAGAGTAGTGCGCACTGCGGAAGCTGCCTGGTGGGGGCGTGACCGGCGCCGGGCGTGCCGTGATGGGGGCGTGGCCGGCGGGCGTGGCGAGGGGGCGTGGAAGGAAAGAATTTAGAAAGAAAGCGAGCAGAAGAGGGGGGGAAGAGCAAAAGAGGGAGAGAGAGCACAAGAGAGTGGGAGAGAAAGAGGGGGAGAGAGCTCAAAAGAGAGGGGGGGGAGAGAGATCTCAAAAGAGAGGGGGGAGAGAGAGCGCAAAAGAGGGAGAGAGAGAGAGAGCGCGAAAGAGAGGGGGAGAGAGCGCAAGAGAGGGGGAGAGAGCGCAAGAGAGGGGGAGAGAGAGCGCACAAAAGAGGGGGAGAGAGCTCAAAAGAGAGGGAGGAGAGAGAGCTCAAAAGAGAGGGAGGAGAGAGAGCTCAAAAGAGAGGGAGGAGAGAGAGCGCAAAAGAGAGGGGGGAGAGAGAGCGCAAAAGAGAGGGGGAGAGAGCAAAAGAGAGGGGGGAGAGAGAGCACACAAAAGAGGGGGAGAGAGAGAGCTCAAAAGAGAGGGGGGAGAGAGCGTGCAAAAGAGAGGGGGGGAGAGAGCGCGCAAAAGAGAGGGGGGAGAGAGAGCGCAAAAGAGAGGGGGGAGAGTTTAAAAGAGAGCGCAAAAGAGGGGGGAGAGAGCACAAAAGAGAAGGGGGAGACGGAGTGCAAAAGAGGGAGAGAGAGAGCAAAAGAGGGAGAGAGAGAGCACAAAAGAGAGGGGGAGAGCGCAAAAAAGAGGGGGGAGAGCGCAAAAAAGAGGGGGAGAGAGCGCAAGGGGGAGACAGCACAAAAGAGAGGGGGAGAGAGCACAAAAAAGAGGGGGGAGAGAGCGCAAAAGAGTGGGGGGAGAGAGCACAAAAGAGAAGGGGGAGACAGAGTGCAAAAGAGGGAGAGAGAGAGCAAAAGAGGGAGAGAGAGAGAGCGCAAAAGAGAGGGGGAGAGCGCAAGGGGGAGACAGCACAAAAGAGAGGGGAGAGAGAGCGCAAAAAAGAGGGGGAGAGAGCGCAAAAAAGAGGGGGAGAGAGCACAAAAAAGAGGGGGGAGAGAGCGCAAAAGAGTGGGGGGAGAGAGCACAAAAGAGAAGGGGGAGACAGAGTGCAAAAGAGGGAGAGAGAGAGCAAAAGAGGGAGAGAGAGAGCAAAAGAGGGAGAGAGAGAGAGCGCAAAAGAGAGGGGGAGAGAGCACAAAAAAAACGGGGGAGAGCACAAAAAAGAGGGGGGGAGAGCGCAAAAAAGAGGGGGGAGAGCGCAAGGGGGAGACAGCACAAAAGAGAGGGGAGAGAGAGCGCAAAAAAGAGGGGGAGAGAGCGCAAAAAAGAGGGGGGAGAGAGCGCAAAAGAGTGGGGGGAGAGAGCGTGCAAAAGAGAGGGGGGGAGAGAGAGCGCAAAAGAGAGGGGGGAGAGTTTAAAAGAGAGCGCAAAAGAGGGGGGAGAGAGCGCAAATGAGGGCGAGAGAGAGCAAGAGGGGGGAGAGAGCAGATGAGGGGGGAAGAGAGAGAGCGAGCAAAAGAGGGGAGAGAGAGCAAAAGAGGTGGGAGAGAGCACAAAAGAGAAGGGGGAGAGAGAGAGCACAAGAGGGGAGGGAGAGAGAGCAAAAAAGGGGAGAGAGAGAGAGCAAAAGCGGGGGGAGAGTGCAAAATAAGGGGGAGAGAGAGAACTCAAAAGAGAGGGGGGGAGAGCGCAAAAGAGAGGGGGGAGAGAGAGGGAGCAAGGGTTGGAACCGCGGTACCTAAAAAATTGGCCCGTGTACACGGGCTTTAGGACTAGTATCTTATAATTTACTATAAAATAAATATAAAATATGAGGAAAAAATTGAAAAAAAACACACTTTTTTCTAACTTTGACCCCCAAAATCTGTTACTCATCTACAATCACCAAAATACACCCATTCTAAATAGTTTCTAAATTTTGTCCCGAGTTTAGAAATACCCAATGTTTACATGTTCTTTGCTTTTTTTTGCAAGTTATAGGGCAAAAAATACAAGTAGCACTTTGCTATTTCCACACCACTTTTTTTCAGAATTAGCGCTAGTTACATTGGAACATTGATATCTTTCAGGAATCCCTGAATATCCCTTGACATGTATATATTTTTATTTAGAAGACATCCCAAAGCATTGATCTAGGCCCATTTTGGTATATTTCATGCAACCATTTCACCGCCAAATGCGATCAAATAAAAAAAATTGTTGACTTTTTCACAATTTTTTTCACAAACGTTAGGTTTCTTGCCAAATTTATTTACAAACATCTTGTGCAATTATGGCATAAATGGTTGTAAATACTTCTATGGGATCCCCTTTGTTCAGAAATAGCAGACATATATGACTTTGGCATTGCTTTTTGGTAAATAGAAGGCCGCTAAATGCCGCTGCACACCACACGTGTATTATGGCCAGCAGTGAAGGGGTTTATAATGGGGAGCTTGTAGGGAGCTTTTAGGTTTAATTTTAGCTTTAGTGTAGTGTAGTAAACAACCCAAATTATTGATCTAGGCCTATTTTGGTATATTTCATGCCACCATTTCACCGTCAAATACGATCAAATAAAAAAAAAACTTAAATTTTTCACAATTTTAGGTTTCTCACTGAAATTATGGCACAAATTGTTGAAAATGCTTCTCTGGGATCCCCTTTGTTCAGAAATAGCAGACATATATGGCTTTGACATTGCTTTTTGGTAATAATAAGGCCGTTCAATGCTGCTGCGCACCACACTTGTAATATGCCCAGCAGTTAAGGGGTTAATTAGGTAGCTTGAAGGGTTAATTTTTAGCTTTAGTGTAGAGATCAGCCTCCCACCTGACACATCCCACCCCCTGACCCCCCTCAAACAGCTCTCTTCCCTCCCCCACCTCACAATTGTCACCGCCATCTTAAGTACTGGCAGAAAGTCTGCCAGTACTGAAATAAAAATATATTATTTTTTTTTCCATACAGTCTGCAGTGATGGATCCCCCCTTACCCCACAACCTCCCTGATCCCCCCCATACATCTCTCTAACCCTCCCCCTCTACCTATTTGCCGCCATCTTGGGTACTGGCAGCTGTCTGCCAGTACCCGATTTGCCCCCCAAAATAGTTTTTATAACTTTTTTATATGAAATATTTGTTTTCTGTAGTGTAGCTGCCCCCCCTAAATGATCTACATCCCTCCCCCTCCCAGATCCCTTACTAAAGAACGGAGTTCCCCCTGCATCTACATAGGTCTTTTTTTCCCACTTGCCTGCATATTTTGCACGCGCGCGCACCCGCCCCCCCGGCCGCAACCACCCACCCCGCCGCAACCGCCGACAATGACAGATCGGTTCGGGAATCATCAACTTAGGATAGTATAGCCAGAAGCTGCTCCCACCCACTAACGAATGTGTTAAAATCAATGGCCGATGCAGAGAGGGCCACAGAGAGGCCCTTTCTGCATTGCTATGTAAAATAGGGGATTGCAGTGATACCTCAATATTGAGGCATCACTACAATCCCTTGTAAGCAGCTGGAAGCGATCATGATCGCTTCCAGCACTTCAGACAACAGAGGACGTGCCAGGTACATCAATTGTCGTTAAGGGAAGTTTTTTCTATGACGTACCTGGTACGTCCTCTGTCATTAAGGGGTTAATGTCAGCACTCTCTGCTTTCTCTCAGTTAAACAACTTCCTTTTCTGTCCAGCTGTTGTCTTTCCCAGAACCCTAGTTGATGTTGCTAACTGATATGCACTTATTTGTGTTAATTTAATAGTGTATGTAGCATTATTTAATTTATGGTATAAAACAAAAACAATATTAAAAAATTACTGCACAATAAGGTGTTTCACATTGATTAAACATATGAAAAGAATGGGGGTGTCAGTGGGTGTGGTGTAGGATCAAAAGTGGCGAGTAACATTTTGGGCTGGCTAGTAGCTTAGTGCTTGAAATGTGATGGATACCCCGGCTACCCTGACTGGGTAGCTCCGCCAAACGAGTCCTGCTTCCTCCCTGCCAACTGTAGCTACAGTATGTAGCTG
>NC_069508.1:75117854-75150596 GCF_027579735.1 Bombina bombina
ATATATATATATATATCTCTCTCTATCTATCTATCTATCTATCTATCTATCTATCTATCTATCTATATATATATATATATATATATATATATATATATATATATATATATCTCCAATTTGAAAATTGCAGCACTCTCACAAACTCTTCCAGATTCAGCAATATTTCTGACCAGGGTGCATCAAGGGTACAATTAGTGAATAAAGAAAATGCACTCTCTGGATTTAAAAGTTTCAATAAGCTTTACTGTGTGACGTTTTGAGACTCTCACCCCTTCCTCAGACAAAGAAATTGTGAATAATAAAACATTATAAAGATATACATAAGCCCCTTCCCCTCAGTGCCAATAGCATGTGAGCATGTACTCATTGCAATAAATTAGTTAGTCTTTAGCCATATGTCCATTTCATAAAATGCCACTAGACTGAAATACAATACAATACTAGCATTGAGATGTGTCATTATCAAGTGTATTCATATGTGAACCGATTCAATAGTGTATTTCAGTTAACTTGATTAATGCTATATACTTATGTAAACCCTGATTAAAAACTCCTAATTCCTAGATTGAGCAACAAGGAGATGGAATAGGGCAGAATCTGTAAATGGTGTATAATGGAGTAACTCTGTGTTGCCTTATGCGCACCAGTGGAAATATAACCGCTCTCACACAATGTGTAGACATTACAATACAAAGCACAATATATTGCCCAATTCTGTGCATATAATCCAAAACCCGGGATACCTGGATTACTATGCGGTGAAGATGTATCAGTAGCCTAGGACGCCATCCGTATATAATACAGGGAACCTCACATACAGCGTTCGCTGGTATAAGGGGGGTGTGGTTAAGCCTGCGTGTATACCACATCACACTCAGCTGTTCAACCAATAGCAGAGTCCTGCAATTAACAATAAACAAACGAATGCGTGCAGTCAGAGTGTAAGTGGGATATCTTATGTCAACAATCTCAATAAGGGCTTGTAATGCCATACTCAGTGAAACAGGCACGGAGATAATTGTAAAATACTAACTAATATGTGATGGCCAATTTTGCATAGTAAATGGATTATAGCATTATCCTATTAAGGTTTGCGTACAAGCGTCTGATAGGCCCTTTGAAAATAGGATTATTCCCAACCGTCTAGATGTATAGTTGTGACCTGGTTATTATAACTAAAGGAATGCTAGTGCCAAATTATTAGATAGGGGAAGCTAAAATGTCTAATCACACATGTTAATAAACAGTATGAAACGGTATAATAAAAATTTGTATAATGGCTAAAACATATTGTAGACTTACATCTGTCTCATATAATGAACTTATGCCTAAACATCACGTGGGCACCCAATAACACTACTAAGTGGGCCTGGGGAACTCATCAAAGTAAGCCAGAACTAGTAGCAATAACAATACTGGCAAAAACATTAAATCACACCAGTAGCAAAAATAGCAGAACTAGCAATAATGGTGATAATAGCAATAATGTGTCATAATAGGGCTGCCTATTGTGTACGCAGTGTATATGTATTATAGATGTAAACTACACATAGTATTAAGATTATTATTACTGTATAAGTATTAATGACACTGTATAAGAGTTAAACCAATGAATATTACAGGCAGCAGTGCCAATCAACATTGTCATTGAGGCCTCTTGGATATAGTGTATACAATCTAAAAGATTAATCTGGCCTCTATCTGAAACAGTTTCTTTTTCCTATCACCCCCTCGGATTAGGGGAAGGACATGGTCCATCAGTATAAACCTCAGGTCTTTGACAGTATGTTTGGCTTCTAGAAAATGGCGTGCGGCCGGTTGATCAGTCTTAGTATCCAAAGCCGCCCTTAATGCACTCCGATGATTAGCCATTCTCTTCCTTATGTCATTGTCAGTCTTTCCTACATAAAATTTCCCACAAACACAGCTCAATAAGTAAACCACAGACTTTGTTGAGCAAGTCATGTAGTGTCAAATTTTGTACTGTTTGTTGTTATGGGGTGCCTGAATGTCGAACCTTGTATCATGGCACTGCAAGTCGTGCAACTTGGACATCTGTATGACCCTTGTTTCTTCATTCTTAGACACTGTTCCTGCTTGTAGCAGTGTATTGGGTCTGTCTTCATCAAGAGATCTTTCAAATTGCTATTCCTTTTGTATCCTATTCTTGGTACCGTGTTCTCTGTAAAAGGTAAGCTGGGGTCAGTTTGGAGGACCCACCAGTTCCTCTGTATGCTTTTTGCTAGTAGGTGGGATGTAGGAACAAATGTATTGGTCATCGTGACCCTCTGTTCCATGTCACATCTCCCCTTGTCAGCTAATAACATTCCTTGATTCATTTTCGTGACATCTTCTTTAATAGCTTTTATCAGTGGTTCAGCATATCCTCTCTTTAGGAATTTTTCGGACATCTCCTGTGTTTGCATGTATGCCGTGTCTGGTAATGTGTTATTCCTCATCATCCTAGTCATTTTGAGCTTTAGGAATAGCCCTAAAAATTGACCTGGGATGATTGCTGGTAGCCAAAAGGATTGAGTTGCGGTCTGCAGACTTTTGATATAAGGTTGGTACCAATTTCGTTTCATTTTTGAAGACCCTGAGGTCTAAAAAGTCAATCCTCTCGTCACTAAACATAAGTTTGAATTTCACTGGTGTCATCATTAAATTGAGTTCTGAAACCCATCCCTCAAGGTCAATGCTGTGCTCATTCCAGATGAGGAAGATATCATCTATATATCTTTTATAGAATGATATGCTTGGATTGTCATATACCCTCATTGCTGTTGCTTCATAGTCAGACATATAAAGGTTGGCATATGAAGGGGCAATACTTGAGCCCATAGCCATGCCTATAAGTTGTATGTAGAAGGTGGTCTCAAAATGAAAATAGTTGTGTGATAAACACAGATGTAGAATTCTGCAAATATATTCCGGATCCGGACCAACATAGGGGTATCTCAGTAGCGCTTTCTCCACTGCTTTAACTCCATCAGAGTGTGAGATGATAGTATATAGACAGTTTACGTCCATTGTTGCCAACCAAGATGACGATCCCTGTTCTGGTGTGTTAGCAATTGACTGTATCATGTCAGAGGAGTCTTTAATGTACGAGTCCATCCTACCAACCAAGGGTTGTAAAAAGTGATCAATCCATATGGATAGTGTCTGAAACAAGGAGCCCCTTGCTGACACGATCAGACTTCCTGCTGGTTTTTTAAGTCTCTTATGGATTTCGGGGATCATGTAAAGTATTGGCATGATAGGGTATGTCACCATCAACCAATCATACGTGGGTTGATCCATCCAATTTCTCTCTAATCCTTCTGATAGGATGAGCTTAATTTCGTCTTGAAATTTCATAGTAGGATCATTTGTTAGTGGGCTGTATGTGGTGGTATTCATCAATTGAATCATAATGTCCTCTTTGTAGTCTGAATAATCCAGGATAACCAGTGCCCCACCCTTGTCGGTGGGTCTCATGACAATTTTGGGGTCTTGGGCAAGATCAGAGATAGCCGTTCTTTCTTCAGCAGAGATGTTCTGTTGAGTCTTGGCGCTGAACATGGTTTGTGCGTCTTGTGTGACCAGGAGCATATAGGGCTATTCCTAAAGCTCAAATGACCAGGGTGATGAGGAATAACACATTACCAGACAAGGCATCCATGCAAGTACAGGATATGTCCAAAAAATTCCTAAAGAAAGGATATGCTGAACCACTGATAAAAGCTATTAAAGAAGATGTCACGAAAATGAATCAAGGAATGTTATTAGCTGACAAAGGGAGATGTGACACAGAACAGAGGGTCAAGATGACCACTACATTTAGTCCTACATCCCACCTACTAGTGAAAGGCATACAGATGAACTGGTGGGTCCTCCAAACTGACCCCAGCTTACCTTTTACAGAGAGCACAGTACCAAGGATAGGATACAAAAGGAACAGCAATTTAAAAGATCTCTTGATGAAAACAGACCCAATACACTGCTACAAGCAGGAACAGTGGATAAGAACGAAGAAACAAGGGTCGTACAGATGTCCATGTTGTGTGACTTGCAGTGCCATCATACAAGGTTCGACATTCAGACACCGCCATAACAACAAACAGTACAAAATTTGACACTACATGACGTGCTCAACAAAGTTTGTGGTTTACTTATTGAGCTGTGTTTGTGGGAAATTTTATGTAGGAAAGACCGATGATGACATCAGGAAGAGAATGGCCAATCATCGGAGTGCAATAAGGGTGGCTTTGGATACTAATAAGACTGATCAACCGGTCGCACGCCATTTTCTAGAAGCCAAACATACTGTCAAAGACCTGAGGTTTATACTGATAGACCATGTCCCTCCCCTTATCCGAGGGGGTGATAGGAAAAAACTGTTGCAGATAGAGGCCAGATGGACTTTTAGATTGGATACGCTATATCCAAGAGGCCTCAATGCCAATATTGATTGGCACTGCATCCTTTACTATTCCTTGGTTTAACTCTTATACAGTAGTAATAATAATAATAATAATAATTATATGTGAAGTTTACATCTATAGTACATATACACTGCGTACACAATAGGCAGCCCTAACATGACTATTTACACATTATTGCTATTATCACCATTATCTCTAGTTCTGCTATTTTTGCTATTTTTTCTACTAGTGTGATTTATTATGTTTTTGCCAGTATTGTTATTTCTACTAGTTCTGGCTTACTTTGATGAGTTCCCCAGGCCCACTTAGTAGTGTTATAGGGTGCCCACGTGATGTTTAGGCATAAGTTCATTATATGAGACAGATGTAAGTCTACGATCTGTTTTTAGCTATTATACAAATTTTAATTATACCGTTTTATACTGTTTATTAACATGTGTGATTAGACGTTTTAGCTTCCCCTATCTAATAATTTGGCACTAGCATTCCTTTAGTTATAATAACCACGTCACAATTAAACATCTAGACAGTTGGGAATAATCCAATTTTCAAAGGGCCTATCAGACGCTTGTACGCAGACCTTAATAGGATAATGCTATAATCCATTTACTATGCAGAATTGGCCATCACATATTAGTTGGTATTTTACAATTATCTCCATGCCTGTTTCAAAGAGTATGGCATTACAAGCCCTTGTTGAGATTGTTGACATACAATATCTCACTTACACTCTGACTACACGCGGTCGTTTGTTTATTGTTAATTGCAGGGCTCCGCTATTGGTTGAACAGCTGAGTGTGATGTGGTATACACGCATGCTTATTCACGCCCCCCCTTTTTACCTGCAAACACAGTATGCGAGGTTCCCTGTATTAGATACGGATGGCGTCCTAGGCTACTGATACAGGGGTTTCATATTATATGCACAAAATTGAGCAATATATTGTGCTTTGTATTGTAATGTCTACACATTGTGTGAGAGCGGTTATATTTCCACTGGTGCGCATAAGGCAACACAGAGTTACTCCGTTATACACCATTTACAGATACTGCCCTATTCCATCTCCCTGTTGCTCAATCTAGGAATTCAGAGTTTTTAATCAGGGCTTACATATGTGTATAGCATTAATCAAGTTAACTGAAAAACACTACTGAATCGGTTCACATATGAATATTCTTGATAATGATGACACATCTCAGTGCTAGTATTGTATTGTATTTCAGTCTAGTGGCATAAGATGTAACAGACAGGAAAAATGGTATTTAGATTACAAGAAACACAGAGAATTAATGAAAACTCAAGAAGTTAATGTCAGCGAGTGTGCAAATCTAATGGGCACACATCGTTCGGAGTGGTCGCGTTTTTTGCATTTTTTTTTACAAATCACAAAATCTGTGTGAGCGAAGCCGCGGACAACAGTATGTGTGTGTGTGTGTGTATATGTATGTATGTATGTATGTATGTATGTATGTATGTATATATACACACACACATATACACACACACACATATATATATATATATATATATATATATATATATATATATATATATATATATATATATATATACATACATACATACATATATACATACATATACACATACATATACACACACACTCACTAGGTGATAAGCCTGACCAGAGGGCAGTCTTATTTTAAATTGAGGTTTGCAGAAAATGAAAATCCACCCAGGGCAGGGAATGTGGACCACCTTCTGCATACTGACCTATTTTAAATTACAGACAAAAAATAATCAAAATTATCAAAAATAAAAAAATGAACCCTAAATCTAATACCCCTATAAAAATAACAAAAAACACCCCCTAATCTAACAATAAACTACCAATAGCCCTTAAAAGGGCCTCTTGTAGGGCATTACCCTAAATTAAACAGCACTTTTACCTAAAAAAATTACAAAGTACCACCTAAAGGGGCATTTATATGGGCATTGTCATTAAAAAAAACAGTCAGATATTTTGCTGCACATTAAAAAAAATAAAAAAATCCCTAATCTAAAAAAATCTTGCAGGAGGCTAGGTGTTTTTTTTTTTTTTTTTTAATATTTCGTGCAGGCGGTTAGGTGTTTTTTTGTTAATGCTTCATTTAGCTGGGCCCACAGCCTACATTATTTTGGCTGTACACTCGCAACTAACGACGGCGACAGACGCATTACAAATGCAAATATAGTATAGATATATACACAAGCACAAACACACACACACATACAAACAGAGGAATGTCTATTTAAAAATACATAGACCATTTTCCCTTATGTGAAGAACATTGGAATGTAAAATATTTACAGTACATACACAATATTATTAAATATAAAAACTTATTAAAATTATATTTCACAGGGCCGGACTGGGAGCAAAAAGAGGCCCAGGCATTTTAGGGCAAAGAGGCCCACTCCCCCCCCCCCCCCCCCCCGGCC
This sequence comes from Bombina bombina, assembly GCF_027579735.1. Classification (NCBI taxonomy): domain Eukaryota; kingdom Metazoa; phylum Chordata; class Amphibia; order Anura; family Bombinatoridae; genus Bombina; species Bombina bombina. The sequence continues at coordinate 75,124,722 of NC_069508.1, forward strand.
CACTCCCCCCCCCACAAAATGTGTTCCTCTTAAAATAACAATATTAGAATCAGTTTTATTTCAGGAAATTTCCAGGACTCTAGCAGCCTTTTGAATTTGTTTGCTCTGTGTTTCGTTAAGTTACTAGGCAGGGCCAGGCATTAAATATATAGAAAACAACATGTTTGTAAAGATGTCATGTCTGTGAAATAAAATTTGGCTGGCAAACTCCTCAAGACATGCATCTCTACAAACAAACGTGTTGTTTTCTATATATTAATAATAATGCCTGCTGGAAATTGTAGTTTATTAACCTAAATTTCCGGAAATAAAATGGATTCTAATTTTGTTATTTTAAAAGGAACATATTTTATGTAGTGCACTGAGACCGCGGCGGTAAAAGTTTGGGCGCGCAAAGCTGAAGTCAAACAGGGAACAGCCCCATCCCTTCCACCTGGGCATCCAGGAGACTTACACAATCCATTACTTTACTGGGTTGTTTGTTGGTAGCTGCCCAGCCTGCCCTGCCCTCTAGTCCCCCTGGCCAGCGCAGCGCCTATTTACCTCCTGTCCTCCTCTGACCTTTTCTTCTCTGACAGGTCTGTCCGCGTCCAGCCTCCAGGCAGCAGCACAGCAGTACAGGTTGGGGCCCGGCCCGCTCTGCAGAAGACTCTTTGGCTTTCTGACTGCCTTTGCTCCGCCTCTGATCTCAGTCTCACTTATGCTCCAAGTCCTCCCAGCCCCAGGTCTTAACCTCGCCCCACAGGGGGCCCCTAGCAGAGCTCAGCAGAGGGCAGAAGCAGATGTTCTGCCTGCACGGTCCTTACGTACGCTGGCTCCTCGCTCTCAATGAGGAGGGTCAGAGTAAGAAGGGACCGCTCAGGCTGAGGGAACAGGTCAACAGGACCAGGTAGTTGAAGTTCACACACACTGTGGACGTTCCGTGTCCATCCGGTAACCAGCCTCAGAGGAGCTCAGTTATGCTCTCTGCCCCAGCCAGCCTGCTCCTACACTCCCCTGCCGCCAGGCCGGGCAACATTAAATGCAATCAGCAGTAAAATAGTGGGCGGGGCTAAGGTAACCGGCGGCCCACCGGGCAAATGCCCGGTATGCCCTATGGCCAGTCCGGGCCTGATATTTCATGTTTTCAGATATTTGACTGGAAAGGGCTCCAATGTATATGTGTATGTATATATACCCAGGTGCTATATTTAACTATTGTGCACGCTAACCTTAGCACACCACTTGTAATCTAGCCAGAAAGGACTAAATTACAATTTCTAACATTTATGTATCCAATTTTTGCATTAACATAGCTGAGCAAATGTCTAAATATTTGTCCAAGTATAAGAGACAATGATATAAGAAATTGCAAAAGTATGGCAAAGAAATGTCAGGAGAAGAAAAGGTTCTGAGTCTATATTGGTGACAGCTTCTGAAAATTGGTTTACTGAACTAAGCAGAGGATGTTATTGGTTGCAAAGGGGCATGGGGCAGCACGGTTCCATGTACTAAGCAGCAGATGTTATTGGTTGCAAAGGGGCATGGGGAAGCACGATTCCATGTACTAAGCAGCAGATGTGATTGGTTGCAAAGGGGCATGGGGCAGCACGGTTCCATGTACTAAGCAGCGGATGTTATTGGTTGCAAAGGGGCATGGGGCAGCACGGTTCCATGTACTAAGCAGAGGATGTTATTGGTTGCAAAGGGGCATGGGGAAGCACGGTTCCATGTACTAAGCAGCAGATGTTATTGGTTGCAAAGGGGCATGGGGCAGCACGGGTTCCATGTACTAAGCAGCAGATGTTATTGGTTGCAAAGGGGCATGGGGCAGCACGGGTTCCATGTACTAAGCTATTGGCTGCACAAAAGCAGGGGGCAGCACTGCACAAAGAATTGCTTGAGCAATAGAACATATAGTCAGCAAAGACAGGTGGACAGGTCACAAACGCTAGGATTTACTATTGAAACAAATAAAGGGCACTTTCATTCATAAAGTATATGATACTTCATGTAGAAAGCTCATTTATTTGATTCAATCGATCTCCGCTCTTAGCTCCTACAGCAGAGCAGGGCTAAAAAATTTTTTGGCTAAGAGGTGACGTTTTCACATTTTAGCCAATAGCAGTGCGGTAAAACCGGCTCCCATGGGCGCCGAGCCGGATTTACCGCACTACTATTGGCTAGGAGGTGAAAACATCACCTCTTAGCCAAAAATTTTTTTAGCCGTGGGCTGCTGTAGCAGCTGAAAACGGCGATCGATTGAATCAAATAAAGGAGCTTTCTATATGAAGTATCTTATACTTCATGAATGAAAGTGCCCTTTATTTGTTTCTTCTTTAGAAAACCAAATACTGGTCATATTAATACTCCATTATATTTTTCAAATGTTGATCAAATAACACTTTTAAACTATTATAACGTGATCATAAAAATAAAGTTATGTGAATAATTGTAATAAGATTTTTATAGGTTATAATGATATTAAGTTACACAAAATAATTGGAAATAGTTAATTGTACTTATAAAAATCTGCATTCAAGACATGCAAGACTGTTATCATCAATTCACCATGTTTTCGTTTTGGATTAGATGCATATATTTTGATTTCATGTAGATCTGTAAGAGCCCCATGCCAAACTGGTCTGTTTTACAGTGTCCAATTGTAGGAAATACAGATTTTCTCAATTTAAAACATGGGTAACTTTCCTTACAGGGACAGTAAACACCTTTAGATTTTAATCTAAACTATTTAGTTATTTGTAATAAATCACTTTGCAATATATTTTCATAGTTTATTGCAACCCCTTTTCATGTAAATTAGCTTTCAAAAGTGTGGTTGTTCTAATTCTTGAAGCAGAAAATGCACCATGTTGACAGCTAAATCAAGTTGAGAGGTAAGTTCGCTTGCCTTATAACATTAACATGGTTAAGAAGCAGCTATTCGACATCCATTCATCATACAACCAATTATGATTACCCTTCTTAATCCTCTCACCGTAGATAATGCTAGTATTACAATCCAAGGCCACAGAAGCATTTGAAGGTAATCAAATTTATTAAGAACTCAATCATGAGTTTTGTATGTTCTTGAAAGAAAGGCAGTGTAAGGACCAGCATGGGACTGTAGCAACCTAAGGGTTAAGGCTGTAGGGAGTGAGATAGGAGAAGAGGGCTGGGTAGAGAAGCGTTATGCAACATTGTTGCAAGATTGGGGAGGAACCCCTTCCTTACCTTTAAGAAGTGCTGCTCCCAGTTCCTGCCCCTCTTCCTTCTGTTAGCCAGAAGCAGAGACGTTTCATCTTTCTTCAGAAAAAACTAGGCCTCATCCTTCAAATCATCATGCATCGTTCCAGGCGATCTTCAATTGCTGCTGCCATGTCTTCTTCAGCGACGCCTTCCATTACGGTTGGTCCATGTGCTCCACCGGAAGTTGTCGTCACGAGTCCCGCCCCTTCCGGTGACGTCACCGGAAGTCATCCTCAGCACGGTCTTCAAGCCGGACGGTCCATCACTCCTCAGCTCCTGGAAGGTGAGCATCAAGAAAGGACTTGGGACCTGGCAGGACCTTCGCAGTTAGGGTGCGCTTCTCAGCAGTGTTATACATCCGTCAGGGGCCAAAGGGGATCAAAAAATGTTTCTTTGATAACTAGGTGCGGCGAAAATACTAGGGGCGCAGCGATGGCAGTAAAAGTATCATGAGTATCTGGGAATAAAAGTAATTTAAAGAGACAGTCAAAGCCTAATAATTACGCAGCTCATGGATATGGTTATTGCACTAATGTGGCAGGTCATAATGCTGATATTGGGGGTAATAGGGTGAATACTGCCACAATGCAGAGATCTGGTACTAATTTGAATGAAGCAATTAATACTGCTGGTGAGAATGACATGCTGAATGTTCATCATAGGGATTCTTCTGGCGTGAATGTGATGTCAGATGGCCTCCCTGCTGGAAGTGCTACTCATAATAGAATGAATGTAGTTACTGTGGGAGCAAATGATAACCAAAGGGTGTGCATGAATAATGCTGGACAACTGCATGATGCTAGGTCCATAAATAGTATCAACATGGAAGATTCTCAGCAGGTGCCACACACCCCTGTTTTCCAAAATGAGACTAGCATATGGAATATTAATGCAAACAACGCTATGTTTACAAGCGCAGCTCCTGTCATTTCCCAAGTTCGCAATGCTCGCAAGTTATTTTCTCTTTTACAGGGCGTGATACAGCCACAGACAACATCCACATCTATGGCTGCAGCTCCAGATGCGAATGCCATGCCAGGCACTTCTGCACAGACATCTCTGCCAGTGGCTCAAACTTCCCAGGTCCAAGATGCTTCTCCAGCTCAGACGGCTTCAGAGCAATCAGGGCGGGAAGCATCATCTTCTGCTGCCGGTGAGTCACATATCTTTATGCACGACAGGCTAAACACATACGCCTTTACACACGATAGAACTGACTCAGCTGATTCCGGTAGTGACACCTCTTTAGGATTAAAGGATAAGGGTCAGAAAAGGATGTTTAATATGGTGAAAAAAATGTGGCGTGAGCTTCAGTCTGGAGCTTTTAGGCAACCTGCCCCTGTTCCATCCTTAGCACCCCCATTAGTCACGCATTCAATTATACCCCCAGTGGACATGCAGGTAGTCCCTGTGGACAATTATGTACAGCATAATACTTTTAGCCACATTTCTGAGTGCAAGGTAGCGTTACATGGGGATACAATCCCTTCTTACATCCCCTCACTTCATGCCCATTTGAAGCCTAAGATTATTAAGAGAATTCAGCAAGGGAAGTACGTGAATATTTTTGAGTTATCTCCAGAAGCTTACAGGCAAAAGGAGAAGAGTTCAGACGGAACTGGCCCAAAAAGATTTAAACGTCCAGAAACATTTGAGGAATGGCTCATCTGTTTTAAGGTGTTCACTTCTTGCTATTTAAAAAAGTATCCAATCCAAAACCATGCAATATTAAAGTATACAGATTCCATTCACTGGATCCAGAGAAAATACAGCGATGGGGCTTGGAGGGAGTACGACTCAGTTCAGGTGTAAATTGGCTGTTAACCCAGTACTTACATTCGATTACACAGACACTCATCTGTGGCAACACCTGGGGCCCTCAGTTTTCTCCTTCACCGTCCATCGTTGCGAACAATCAGCCCTTTTGGTCCCAGAAGGGAAAACGTAAGTGTGGATTTTGCTGGGCATTCAAGGAAAACAAAGGTGATAAGGGAGGTTGCTGTGGTTTCAGGCATAATTGCAAATTCTGTGGTGGATTGCAGGAGAAGAGATAGCACCAACAATAGGACCCAACAAGAGGCACTACTCTTCAAAAAGGCTCCCTCCCCAGTGAAGGCGCACACTCTTGAAAGCTGGTTACAGGACTACCCCGATCAGGCAGCAGCACATTTATTAAGGGAGGGGTTTATTAATGGTTTTAGGATCCCTACAAATTCGGTTATCAGAGGCTCGGTTAAGCACAGAAACCTACGTTCGGTATATGAGTACCCCATATAGTAAGGCAAAAGCTCAACAAAGAATTACACCTTGGTCGCATGATTGGCCCCTTCCCTTTTCTGCCATTCAGGGAGATGGTTGTCTGACCGTTAGGAGTAGTCCCTAAAAAGGAGGCAGGGAAATTTTGTCTGATACAGCACCTTCCCTACCCCAAAGGAAGCTCAGTGAACGATGCCATCAATCCTGAGCTTATCTCTGTGCGTTATCAATCCTTAGACAGAGCGCTGGAGTTAGTTAAGGGTGTCGGGAGGGGTGCTTTGTTAGCAAAATTAGATATAGAATCTGCATTTAGATTATTGCCCCTACATCCTTCTGCCTTTCCCCTTATGGGATGCAAGTTTGATGGTGGTTTCTATGTTGATCGCTGCTTGCCTATGGGTTGTGCCATTTCTTGTGCTTTATTCGAAACGTTGAGTACATTCCTGCACTGGGCAGTGGCCTGTAGGGTAGCAAGGGATTGCATAGCTCACTACCTGGATGACTTCTTGCTTGTAGGTCAGAAAGGTGCAGATGATTGCTTAGACACAGTTAATGAAATGCAAGACCTCATGTCCCTTTTTGGTGTTCCTCTTGCTGAGGATAAATCTCAAGGACCCGTTACTTGTTTAACGTTTTTGGGAATAGAAATTGACACTGAAAAAATGATTTGCAGACTCCCCTTTGACAAGGTACAGGGTATGTTGGTGGCGGTTCAAGCGGCTGTTTCCTCTAAGTACATAACCCTAAAACAATTACAGTCCCTCCTTGGCCTTTTAAATTTCGCCTGCAGGGTTATTCCCATGGGGAGGGTCTTCAACCGCAGGTTGGAGAGTAAACTAGGGGCAAGCGTTAACCCATCAGACAAAATCTTCATTTTAGGGGGGAGGATAGCTGACCTAAAGGTTTTGGGAGTCTTTCTTGCAGCAATTCAATGAAATTCGCTTATGGCGCTCTGATCCAATATCTAGCCATATTTTAAACTTATTTAAGGATGCAGCAGGGTCCCGGGGCTATGGAGCATATTTTTAAGGGGGGGTAGAGTGCAGGCCCTTGGCCAGATGATTGGAGGACTCGAGGTTTAACTCGCAATCTCACACTCCTGGAATTATTCCCTGTAGTCCTGGCCATTGAGCTCTGGGGTAGGCAGTTCTCAAACAGAACTGTTGTCTTCTGGATGGATAACCTAAGTGTCGTACATGCCATTAATAGACTGTCAGCAACATCAGCCATGGTGGTTTGTTTGTTTCGACACTTGGTGTTACACTGTCTAAAACTTAACATTCAGTTTTGGGCGCAACATGTCCCTGGCGTAAATAACATAATTGCTGATGCTCTCTCCAGGTTCGATTGGGCGACTTTTAGGCGTCTTGCCCCTCACGCTGCCAGACTAGGCTTACCTTGTCCTGATTTCCTTTGGCAGCTTCTGAAACCTGAATATCCCTGCTCCCGTTAGTTCAGGCTTCTCGGGCCCCATCTACTTGGCGCTCTTACGTCAGGGTGTGGAAGGTAGGCGATTTATTTTGCCATGAACAGAAGGTGGAGGTGCCTGAAGCTTTGCAACTCCCCTTGTTTAATTGTCCGGTTGAGTTTGTGGTCTGATGGTGCGTGTCAAGGTGCCATTCAGTCTCGCCTAGTGGCTCTTGCATTATTATACTGCTCACTTTCACTTCCTGACCCCACTAATTCCTTTTTTGTTCGCCAAGTAGTTAAAGGCTGGGGTCGTTCTCAGCCACAGAAGAAAGACATCATGACCGCTTGGAGAAGTTGGTCTCGACTTTGGAAGCAGTGTATTCCTCCCCCTACGAGCTGCTACTATTCCAATCTGCTTTTGTCCTGGTGTACTCTGTGGCTCTCCGCTTCAGCGAGCTGGGTTCTCCATCTAAGCAGTGTAGCAACAAGGGTGTTCAGCTTTACCACATTAAGGCCTCCCCTGACTCAATTTTACTTTTCATCCCCCATTCAAAAACGGACCAGCAAGGCAAAGGGGGTATGGGTAACCATCCCCAAGAGCCCTGTCGGTTGCTGCCCGGTGGTCTTAGTAAACCAATATTTAGCTGTTCACCCCACAGTTCAAGGCCCTTTACTCATACATAAGAATGGATCATCATTACCCCTTTTCCAGTTTTGTAGGGTACTGGCTAGAGCTGTTACCTTAGCAGGTTTTGATGCTTCAAAAATACCCCCACTCTCCTTTCGGATAAGTGCAGCGACTAATGCGGCTATATCTGGGGATTCGGTAGATGCCATTAAGCTCTTAGGCAGGTGGCGCTCCAATAAATACAGGTCCTATGTTAGGCCAATTGTTTAAAAGGTCATTTATCAAAGTTGCAGTTACTAACGTTCTTTGTTTTTTCAGGAGCATCCCAAGGTGCTAGGAGGATTTGGATTGTGGGGCACTCCTATGTGCACTGGGCTTCAATTCATTCTCTGTCCCTTCCCGGTGGCCAGAGCCTTGGGTTGTCCCCTGTCAAAGCGTCAGTTAGGTGTTTGGGTGAGAGGGGGGATGTGCTGGCATAGGCTCCCCCCCCCCCTTTTTGTCTGAGGCCCTTGTACATTGGAGGAAACCTCATATCATCCTGAATTTAGGGGGTAACAATTTTGGTGCCCTTCCAGTTCTGCAGCTTATTAAGATCATGCAGGCAGACATAAGTTGGATTAGGACCTATATTCCCAATGTTACTCTGGGATAGTCTAATGTTATCCAATGGCTGGAATGGAGGCACATGTCTTCCCACAGTGTAGCATACAGGGTGAGGAAGAAAATTAACTCTACCTTAGGCAGGACCGTCACTGAGCAGGGAGGTTTCGTGGTTAGACACGAGGCCTTAACGGCCGACAAGACAAAATACTACAGGAGAGACAAGGTACATTGGCAGAATATTGCCCTAGATATATTTATCCATAATATTCAAAGGTCTCTTCTACCCTTCCTGTAAGTCAGGTCGTGGTTATTAGTGGTGGCGGCAAGTATACCATCTAAGATGTTATCTTGTGGCGGGAGGTAGCAGCCCTGTTGTGTGGGAGACGGTGAACGGGGTGAGTGGTGACCCATCTAAACATTGGGAGGGGCAGATAGCCTCAGGTGCACATGAGGTGCCCCTCCTTCCCCTTGCAGGTGGATCACATGATCTCTCAAACCCTCAGTAGCATCTCCTTGGGTGAGGGGACCCACCCCTCTGCTGCAGTTTCCGTTTGGCCGCGGACCTCCAGTAGCGCTGGGTTAGTTAGCTCTTGCTTGCCGCCATCCTAGCCTTATAATTATTGTTTAATAAAAATTTTAACCTGTGACGGTTAAAAAAATGTACCCATACATAAGTGTTGTGTCTTCATGTACTAGTTAAAATACAGTTATAAGTTATGGTTATTTAATTATGTTAGTTATTTCTCTCTCTGCTGGTAACGAGCGGTAAGCCTTTAATCCCTTAAGGCAGTGTAAGGACCAGCATGGGACTGTAGCAACCTAAGGGTTAAGGCTGTAGGGAGTGAGATAGGAGAAGAGGGCTGGTTAGAGAAGCTAGTGCAACATTGTTGCAAGTTTGGAGAAGAGCCCCTTCCTTACCTTTAAGAAGTGCTGCTTCCAGTTCCTGCCCCTCTTCCTCCTGTTAGCCAGAAGCAGAGATGTTTCCCCTCCCTCGCAAATTACATCTGATAGAGGCCAATGGCATAGTTATTATTAGTCAATCGAAGCTCAGTAAGACCATAGCGGCAATCTATGCTTCTCCAATAGTCTGTTTACTCGGTTCGAGCTGCCGGGTATCAGTTATCCTTCTAGGGGGAGAACCTTTGCAACCTGACTGCAGGAGGTAGCGTCCCTGTTGCGTGGGAGAGGGTGAACGGGGTGAGTGGTGACTAATCTAAAAGTTGGGAGGGGCGGATAGCCTCAGGTGCACATGAGGTGCCCCTCCTTCCCCTTGCGGGTGGGTCACATGATCTCGCAAACCCTCAGTAGCACTGAGCGCTACTGGAGGTCCGCAGTTTCCGTTTGGGCCGCGGACCTCCAGTAGCGCTGGGCTAGCTCTTGCTTGTCGCCATCCTAGCCTTGTCAGTTTATAATTATTGTTTAATAATAATTTTAACCTGTGACGGTTAAAAAATTTACCCATACACAAGTGTTGTGTCTTTATTTACTAGTTAAAATACAGTTATAAGTTATTATAAGTTATGGTTATTTAATTATGTTAGTTATTTCCCTCTCTGCTGGTAACGAGAGGCAAGCCTTTATTCCCTTATGTCTTTTTTTTTTAATAGACACTAAAGTTAAATGGACATTATGAAAAGAAACATACAGAGACAGTAGGTAGAAACCCAACCCTAAGCACTAGATCACAGACATACCCCTCAAGGCCACGCACCTGGAGATAAAGTTCCTCCAAGTTTGCCTCCTCCTCCATTTGCCAAAAAAAGCTGCAGATTTTTTTTTTTATGCATTTTATTTCTGTTTGTCCTGCATGCATACATTCTTCATTAGTACATATTTATAACTAATATGTGTGTCATCCATGATGATCCTGTCATGTAAGTTTAATTGGATGACACTCTAGGCAGATTAGTTGCTAATCGTCTATTTATGAATATGATATGAAAAATTTGCGTTTCATATCAATTTAATTTATATTAATGTTAACAATGATAAAAGGATAATTATAATACTTTGTGAGAAAGTTACATAAATTATTTATTAACATATCACTATAGTGTCTTATAGCTCTGACATGAAATCTATGAATAGGCATATGTCACTATGACATGCTAATGAACAGTTTGTTTACACAATTTACAATAAACTAATGTATTAAATAAACATACTAAACAATATTTAAAATAACTAAAAACGGGGGGGGGGTGTCTAACCACCGACTGAGATGGCTGCTTTTTACTAGGGCTCAGAGGAGTATTTAAAATTGCTGTTTAATAATCCTATAAGTTACATTCCAAGCTTAATTTCATCAATGCAATGTCAAGTTGTGCTTGTGGAACAGTTTAAAGCATTTTTTTGCTGTTTGATTTCAGCTCAGCAGACCAGACTTTATGAGGTGCGCAGCGGAGGCCTGTTAACGGCCTGGTACCTCATTTACCCCTCCACAGTTCTGATGTTATCAGATAGTACCAGCCGGTTGTGCTGAAGATTGGACTATATATTTCCTTGATATAAGGATAAGAAGATATATTGAACCCAGATCAAACCCGTAATATATTGCGAATATTCAGCAGTGAATCCTGTCAGTGATATATGATGGCGCAGCAACATTTAACTTTGTTAGAGACACTGGACTCTTTATTCTCTATCTGTTTCTGTAGATTGGAGGAGAGTATACTAAAAGTAATAGAGGGAGCCGATGATATGGAGATGCAGAGAAATTCTCTCTCGACCCCTGATACATCCTTAACTGAGCATTTGAGATCCAAACCTTTGAATGAGGTAATTCTATAACCTAAGATTATGCAGGAGATAAAAGCAACTTGCTTATCTACACGTTCGGATGTAATACAGCTGTCCATGAGCACAACATCTCCCTCCCTTCCTGTGTTACAGACAGCGGCTCTCTGTGTGGATATTCGGGCAGTCTGGTCGGGACGCACCGGACCTGCTGCTGTCCAGTCTGACTGGGTAGCAAACCCACACTTATCGTTGTTAAGTGAGGTGGATGAGTGGATGTCGATCAATGTGAGGAGTAAGCAGATGCCGCTCACAGAGGACACTAGACCCAACGCTACAGATCTGAGGATGGATTGGACACCACCCTGGGAGATCTACATTCAGTCCGAGAGTGATCGTGGACGCCATAGAAGCGGGGACACAATGAGACCCTTAGTCGCTAGTGTGACGCCTCAGCTATGGAAGTGCATGTATGAGAGTCATAACTTTTTATATGGAAATCTGTACATCAGAGTTGGAATAGGATGAGGACATATTAGATAATGGTCATACGTATGGGGATTTCCTTGGAAATAGTTAAAACTTTGTTCCCTTTTAGACCAAATAGCTTTGCTTAATAGCTCTGATCCCTCATGGGATTTAACCCTTCAGTTTTTTTTCTTTCTTTTTTCCTCAAGAGTGAACATTTTTTGTTTATGCATGGACGCTTATTTGAGGTCGTTATGGCTAAAAGTTAATTTTACATTTGTCTGATCACAAAGGTACTATGTTTATATTGTTGATTTTATGTACATGTATCTAGGAGCTCTGGTTTACTATAGATATTCCTTCTCAGTCAGCATTCATTTTTTATTCTATACTTATTCCACTTCTCTACACTCCATAGAATAATGATGGTATACGGATTGTGGCCTGGGAACCTTGACTATTACAAATCCCTTAGTGGAGATGCCTGGATTGAGATAGATACTTTAGAAGAGACCTAATGTATATGATAGAATATGCCCTATACCAAATATAACCTACGCCCTGCTTACCGATACATTTAGCAATGATGCAGGAATCCAGGATTATACTAGAATAGCTATTTTGTTGATTTATAGATCACTTATATGCTGAAGATTCAATATCCTATACAGGGAGTGCAGAATTATTAGGCAAGTTGTATTTTTGAGGATTAATTTTATTATTGAACAACAACCATGTTCTCAATGAACCCAAAAAACTCATTAATATCAAAGCTGAATAGTTTTGGAAGTAGTTTTTAGTTATAGCTATTTTAGGGGGATATCTGTGTGTGCAGGTGACTATTACTGTGCATAATTATTAGGCAACTTAACAAAAAACAAATATATACCCATTTCAATTATTTATTTTTACCAGTGAAACCAATATAACATCTCAACATTCACAAATATACATTTCTGACATTCAAAAACAAATCAGTGACCAATATAGCCACCTTTCTTTGCAAGGACACTCAAAAGCCTGCCGTCCATGGATTCTGTCAGTGTTTTGATCTGTTCACCATCAACATTGCGTGCAGCAGCAACCACAGCCTCCCAGACACTGTTCAGAGAGGTGTACTGTTTTCCCTCCTTGTAAATCTCACATTTGATGATGGACCACAGGTTCTCAATGGGGTTCAGATCAGGTGAACAAGGAGGCCATGTCATTAGATTTTCTTCTTTTATACCCTTTCTTGCCAGCCACGCTGCGGATTACTTGGACGCGTGTGATGGAGCATTGTCCTGCATGAAAATCATGTTTTTCTTGAAGGATGCAGACTCCTTCCTGTACCACTGGTTGAAGAAGGTGTCTTCCAGAAACTGGCAGTAGGACTGGGAGTTGAGCTTGACTCCATCCTCAACCCGAAAAGGCCCCACAAGCTCATCTTTGATGATACCAGCCCAAACCAGTACTCCACCTCCACCTTGCTGGCGTCTGAGTCGGACTGGAGCTCTCTGCCCTTTACCAATCCAGCCACGGGCCCATCCATCTGGCCCATCAAGACTCACTCTCATTTCATCAGTCCATAAAAACTTAGAAAAATCAGTCTTGAGATATTTCTTGGCCCAGTCTTGACGTTTCAGCTTGTGTGTCTTGTTCAGTGGTGGTCGTCTTTCAGCCTTTCTTACCTTGGCCATGTCTCTGAGTATTGCACACCTTGTGCTTTTGGGCACTCCAGTGATGTTGCAGCTCTGAAATATGGCATAACTGGTGGCAAGTGGCAGCTGCACGCTTGACTTTTCTCAGTTCATGGGCAGTTATTTTGCACCTTGGTTTTTCCACACGCTTCTTGCGACCCTGTTGACTATTTTGAATGAAACGCTTGATTGTTCGATGATCACGCTTCAGAAGCTTTGCAATTTTAAGAGTGCTGCATCCCTCTGCAAGATATCTCACTATTTTTGACTTTTCTGAGCCTGTCAAGTCCTTCTTTTGACCCATTTTGCCAAAGGAAAGGAAGTTGCCTAATAATTATGCACACCTGATATAGGGTGCTGATGTCATTAGACCACACCCCTTCTCATTACAGAGATGCACATCACCTAATATGCTTAATTGGTAGTAGGCTTTCGAGCCTATACAGCTTAGAGTAAGACAACATGCATAAAGAGGATGATGTGGTCAAAATACTCATTTGCCTAATAATTCTGCACTCCCTGTACAATGTTCCTCATTCAACAGCTAGAGTACAATTGCCCTCTGCTTCGGTACGTCTCATGGGTGTGAAAACCAGACTTCCCCATTAGTCAGTTCCTATGGCTACTTTTATCTTGGGCCCTTACAATAAGCCTACTATCTGCTAATATATTTAGGCATGACACTTAGTATGCATAGTATACTTGTTGATCTTATGATGTTTTATTTTACATGTCTGTGTATCTCACAAAGTTTGTAAATATTTTAATGTAATTTGATGTAGCACTGTCGTTTCTATCCTTAAATAATCTAGAACTACTGTTCATCCGCTCTGGAAAAGGGTTCAAGAGTGATCATATAGCTCTAATAACTGCTAACATATTGTTTTGATGATAGCGCTATTTATATTTCACTAAATGAAGCGAGACACAGAAGTCTTGCAATTTGGCAATGAGAGCTATGAATATTAATGATTCTACTAAGTGTTATATTACCAAGATTTAGCTTTATTTTCTATATTTATTGGATGTTTGTGTTATAGCTAGAATTATTATATGCCAATAGTGTCTAGCATTTGATTTTGTTTTATTTTGGTTCTATAGGTATTATTTTGATAGCAGATTTTGCTATTTTATTCTATTTTATTTATACACTTGTATGCTTAGGTCTATAAAGGCCCAAAAGTGGTCATATCTTTTAACTTCTGTTACCTACTCTTATAAGCGATCAGGGGTCCAAGAATGGCCCAACTAGTCCTAAACAGAAGGTTTGTCTACAAAAAGATAATGAGGTTCTGTTATTAGTATCTGTCATTTTTCTGATTGCTATAAAATGAGGTTTATTTGCACTGGACTATAACTATGATGTGCGTATATACTATCATTTTATAGTTCTCATTTGTACTAGACTATTAATATGAAAATTATATACAGTCTTACCATTTTCTTTCTATTCTGATTTGCTTTTTATTTTGTATGTTTAAGAACCTCAATAAAAAAAACTTAAAAAAATAAATAAAATAACTAAAACAACAATTATAATAATGTTAATACTGTCCTTGAATGTAACTGCAGCCTCCCTCCCGCTTTCCAGGGTGAATTTCTAGATTTCATTCAAATGGAGGCGCAAACAAATTCAAGAAGAGCTTACAAAGTAGAACGTTGTATAAGAATGCAAATTGCATTTGCCATCAAATGTAGTAATTCACTTACCATTATATTTTCTCCTGTTCCACCAACTTCGGAGCACCTGAAAAAGATTAAAAAAACAATTTAGTGCAGTACATAAATCACTCACATACTGTAAATACGAAGGGCTTAATTTATCAAAGGCCAAGTGGGAGAGTTTTGCTTTCTTGAACCTCATCTGCCCAGCCTTGTGGCAAGCAGGCAGTAGTAGACTGCCCATAGTTAAAATTGCACAATTCGCTAAATGGACAATGCTGTCCCTGCTTGCACATGACCAATCGCATGCAAGAGGGGGCTGTCAATCATCTCAATCCAATCACTGCTTGGTTAATAGAGCCCTATACTTACTCACAGTAAAGGTTTAAAATTCACAAGCTTAAATTTGCAGATCAACTTATTAAAATATCTGTCTGTTTCAATGGTCCAATACTGTATTTATTAAGAGCAGTAAAAGATTAAAATGCAGATTAAATAGATTAAAAGTAGTAAGAGTTAAATAAAAAAAAAAATATTATTAGGATTAGAAGCGCTGATTACGAGGGGGGTCAAGATTGATTTCCGGCCGGTGGGTGGAGCCAACAGGTAGCATTGCAGGTAGCTGCCTGTAAACCTCACCTCTCCCTATGTGGGATTTTTGTTACTATTCCCCGGCATGCTGAAGGTTACCGTTGTCCTATTCCTGGTATATAGGCCGGTATGATCTATTTCAGATTGGAAGTCCATTCGAGGCAATACATTTTTGCTAAGTTGCCGTAGCAGCTCCATACCCGGACTTTGATACATGTAACCACTGACTCATATACCTACAGTGGTGTGATATTGAAACAGGGTTAGATTGCTAAATAACTGGTCACCTCACAGACCTCGCACATACCTTTCCTGCAAAAGGCGCGGACCGCGAACGCCGCTGGCGGACAGTTTACCCTGCTTCTGTTTAGCACCCTGTGTTCAAGTATTGGGTGTCTACCGAAAGTTCATCCTGTTTTAAGCATGGTCCTGCTACTACTTACTACCCTGCCGATGTTGCCGGCCAGTTGAATAAAACCCCTGGTCTCACTCTATTTACTGGCGTTGAATACCCGCTGCACAATTAGGACTTGCACACTCCTATACACAAGCTCACCTGGGAGAGTACAAACGTGTTCCGGATTGCAGCCGGTGATTCCTGTGGATGCCGAACAGTGATTGTCAGAACCGCAAGTTACTGTCTTTGGGACAGCTGAAGTGAACGGACCGCTGCAGCATAGGAACTGTGGTTGTTCCGGCGCTTGGACAAGCATACACAGCATTCTGGGAGCCACCTGTGGAGAGGAATTCCACACAGCATAAAGATCCTGCACACAAGTCGCTAAAAGAATACCGAGACCCAGCCATCATACAGAGAGAGAAGCTTCCCTGTATCGCTCGCTTCTCCCCATTGCCAATTAAAGATAGCAGAGGAAGCCGAGAATCTGAGTAGACAAGCAGGGACTTTGGTCTGCTGAGAAACGCCCTGCTGTGCCCCATTGTAGAAACAGCGCATAGCGGAACCAAGCTAAGTATCATTTGGTATCATGTCTCGGGGGCTTTAACTATCAGATGAGCAGAAGTACTTTGTCCTTTCTCTATTTAGCAACTCATACCGTGGCTTCTAATCAAAATCTGTGACTTTTGTTTTATGGCGAGATTCCTAAGGGGACGCCTATTACAGGAACTAAGTAACATATATCTGCACAGATATTGCTCATCTCAGCTGTTGTTCTATATGCATAATACAAAGCGATACTTGTCTTAGAGGTGTAATTAATACTTTAGTATATGAATAAGTTGCCACTTAATTGCTCATTCATGCTATGCTAATCAGATTGTGGGGATGGCAGGACAGATATCTGTTTATTGAATGTAAATTGTCGGTCACTCGATCAACTTAATTGTGGCAATTCTGTATTTTCTTTTTTCCTTTAGATGTCTAAATACCGAACTACATAGATAGTATTTCGCTGAACTAGAAGTAACTTTGGTAGTGCACTAGAGCACTTTTTCGTTTTTTTTCCTCAACGGGAGCGAATCTCCCTCACTTAGCTTAAGTACTCATATTCACACTCTTCCCTTAAGCCCTTACTTTTTCACTATCACACCACACTCTCATAAACTTTCTAGACACACACACACACACACACACTTGTTCTTTTTTTTTTTTTTTTTTCTTCTCACAGTCGCTAAGTTAGACACATTCCCTTTTGTAATTATTTCTGGCACGCTCTGGTCTTCACGGACCCCTAGATAGTAGATTAACAGGCTGATTTTCCTTTTCAGCCCCCACTCTCACATTTTTTACACCACTTCACTGATCCCGGTTTTGCTTCTCCTTTTGGTGTTTCCTTTCCTTTTCCCCCTTTTCTTTCTCTTGTTTTTTTTTCACTTGCACTTTTTCACACGGCACACATTGACACAACTGAATGGATAGATATATTGCACATAAGACCTCTTCCCCAAATATGCCCCCCAAAAAAGATAAAAAAACTACCTTAAAACCAACGGAAGCTATTTTAGATACAACACAAGAGCGTAGATTATCAGGTATTGGCTATGGTGATATGGCTGAGTTAGGAGCAGAAATTGCCAAGATATTCACTCCTCACTTAGAGGCAGTTAAAAAAGAAATTAAAACTGAAATTACTAACTTAACCCATGAAATTCGTCAATTTAACTCTAGATTTGAGGAGGTGGAGGCTCGAGTGTCTGGGTTAGAGGACAGGTTCAACAATATGCTGCCCATTTCTGTTAAGCATGAGAAGGCCATCTCGTCTCTGCAGAATAGGATCGAAGACCTAGAAGATAGGTCAAGGCGCAACAATCTGAGGGTTGTTGGCCTTTCAGAATCTGTTGGACCGCAGGACTTGATGACCTTCGTAACTGTTACGCTTCCCCAGGCACTCTTGATACCGCCCCCCGCGACACCATTCCAGATAGAGAGAGCCCATCGAATTGGTTTCTTACGAGAAAATACTAATAATGAAACTAAACCCAGAACCATCATATTCAAATTCGTTAATTATCAAGATAATCTTCTATATTTAAAACATTACAGAAAACTTGATTCCCTCCATATTAATGAATCTAAAATTTTAATTTTCCAAGACTTTTCGGCCGAGACAGTGATTAAAAGAAGGGAAATGTCCCCATTTTTTACAAAGTTTATGAAGGCAGGCTACTCTGTTAGATTAGTGTATCCAGCAAAACTTATTTTAACAAAAGATGGGAAATCCTACTCTGTAAATAATCCAGACGAGGCTTTTTCATTATGTAAAGAATTAGACATGGTATAGAGTCGGATTAGAGCATAATGCTTTTCTCTCATATGTGTTATTATATTCCTTAAAAATTCTCAAGATGGACTATGAGTTCACATTCTTTGAAGTAATAAATTACACATGTGATTTGTTTTTTTTTTTGTTTTGTTTTTTTCTTTCTCAACTCGCCCTTCTCGCACTGCTCGCTATGCACTTGTCCGCCTATATAATTTTTCTTATACTACTGTTGCATCACCATAGAAAAATAAGAATAAAGAATGTCTTCTCCACTTAAAATTGCTTCTTGGAATGTGGGGGGCATAAACTCCCCGATTAAAAGAAAAATGGTAATTAAACACCTGGCCAGGGAGAAACCAGACATAGCTTTCTTGCAGGAAATCCACCTGAAAGATACAGAAATCCCTAAACTACAGATGAAATGGGTGGGCGAGGTTGTAGCAGCCCCATATAATTCACGTAAAAGAGGAGTCGCGATACTATTTAACAAAGCTCTGGAATACAAGATTCTCCTTTCTATAGCAGATACAGAAGGGCAGTTCCAGATTTTGGATATTCTCCATAATGGAAGACGACTTATCCTCTGCAATATTTATGGTCCAAATAAAGTAGATAAGGTGTTTTGGGAGGATATGACTTTGCGTTTACATAAATATATAGGTATGGATCTTATAGTTGCTGGGGATTTTAATTTACTAAGCGACTCATTATTAGATAGACAGACAAAAAAAACATATTTTAAATCAGACAGGAAAATACGTATCCTGCAGAAATTCCGCACACAGCTAGGGCTGTCCGACATTTGGCGCATACAAAACCCAGATGCCAGAGCATACACTTGCATGACAAAGGGACATCAAGCTTTGTCTAGGATCGATCTATTCTTGATCTCAGGCTCTCTGTCTGGATTGGAATGGAGGGCAGAGATAGGAGAAATAGCGATTTCAGACCATGCCATTATCACACTTGCAACGAATATGCTAGCCAAGCGAGCCATGTCTAATCAAGTACTTTTTTTTCCTAAATATCTGATTAATGATATAGACTTTCAAAA
This sequence comes from Bombina bombina, assembly GCF_027579735.1. Classification (NCBI taxonomy): domain Eukaryota; kingdom Metazoa; phylum Chordata; class Amphibia; order Anura; family Bombinatoridae; genus Bombina; species Bombina bombina. Next base: position 75,143,760 of record NC_069508.1, read on the forward strand.
CTGGCTATGTAATCAATGGAGAGAATATCAAAACTATAATAGATCTTATATAGAGAAACCAGAGATTTTTTGGGAAGCGGCCAAAGTAGTGCTGTGTGGGAAAATTAAGGCTTATTTATGTCAACGTAAAAAGAAATTTAAGGCCCGTGAAATACAACTGGCCAATCAGGTCAAAAATACGTACAGAATAGTTTTATCAAATAATACCAGTTATAATTGGAATAAATACAAAATAGCTAAAGAAACTAGAGACATGTATTTAAAACAAAATACTATTCAAGAAACATATAGACAGAAGGCCTTATATGGGGGGTTTGGCGGTACCTCAGCCAAATTTTTAGCCAAAATCACGAAATGAATAAATAAAAACACGATATCAGCTATCAATAAAGGTAACATGAGAGCAACAAACAATAGAGACATTAGCAAAATCTTTGTAGAGTATTTTAAGGAGCTTTATAAATCAGAAGAATGTACCATAGATAAAAGGAAAATGTTCTGGGAAAGGATCATGATACCTAAACTCTCTCCGGATAGTCTGGCAGAGATTAACGCTCCCATATCAGAGATCGAGATACAAACAGCGATTAAGGCAGCAAAAACCAGCAAAGCTGCGGGACCTGATTCCTTACCAACTGAATTTTATAGGATCCTGGGAGACCATGTTGTACCATCTCTCCGGAAACTATTTAATTTTTATTTTGTCGAGGGAAACGGATGTTCTCAATATTTTATGGCAGCAAACATCACTTTAATACCAAAAAAAAATAAAGACCCCGAACATACAACCTCATATAGACCCATTTCAATTTTAAATACGGACTACAAGCTATTAATGAGCATTTTGGCAAATCGCCTAAAGCCACATCTTAGCTCAATAATACATGAAAATCAATCCGGCTTTATGCCGAACAGGAACCCAGCCAAAAATATGCGTAGACTTTTGACCTTGCTTGATTGCAGTTTCAATAGAATTAAAAAAAATCCATCAAGAAATACTGAAGACACGGCCTTACTAGCGGTTGATGCGGAAAAGGCATTTGATCGCATTTCATGGGATCATCTGTTTTTTTCTTTAGAACAGTTTGGAATTACAGGAAACTTCAATCACTATATTCAGCTCATCTATTCAGATCCTAGGTCCGCATTAATTATTAACGGGGAGACCACAGAACGGTTTTCTTTACAAAGAGGAACCCGTCAAGGATGTCCGCTTTCCCCTATATTATTCAACATATCCTTGGAACCTTTAGCGATTATTTTACGACAACAACTGGAAGGTATACAAATTGCAGGTCAAAAATTAATACTCCTACTATATGCAGATGACCTATTACTAGTTATGAGTAATACTAAAGACTCTCTCCCTAAATTCTTAGATTTAATTGATACCTTCGGGAAAATATCTGGCTATAAGATTAACCTGACAAAATCGGAATTGATGTGGCTATATAAGAAAAAAAACCATGACGTGATACATCCGTTTGCCGAAGTACAGAATATATTATATTTAGGAATTATGTTAAGTCCTAATCCGGAGGAATGGTACAACATGAATTTCCGTAAGTGTTTTATTGCCTGTAAACGGAAAATGGAGGAATGGATTAAACTTCCAATCTCGTTAACCGCTAGAGTAATGTTAATAAAAACAATAATATTTCCTAAATTGTTATACTATATTCAAAATATTCCAATCCCGATTCATAGAACAGATTTAATAGAATATAACAGGGCCTGCTCTAAATTTTTGTGGAAAGGAGCCAAATCGCGCATAGCGATAGCACGACTGATGAATAATAAAACCGCTGCAGGTTTGGCACTTCCGAATCTGCAATGGTATAGCTTAGCCGCTCGTAGCAAGGTGGCAATAGACTGGCTCTTAGAACAAGAACAAATTGCTTCGCTTGCTTGGGAAACCGCATTGGTCTCGCCATTTAGATTAGATGCACTATTACACTGCACCATTACAGAACTTCCATCAGAGCCTTTCCAATTAATAACATATAGGAATATTATCATGGCATGGCAGGAATTATGTAATAAAACTGGTTGCTCACCACATGTTTCTAAGTTTTTACCGATAGTTGGGAATCCCAATTTTATATCTGGGTTAGGCAATAGTCTATTCAAGCAATGGTTACAAAAAGGTCTGGTCTATATTCGTCAAATGATGGACGAAAATTCTAACGTTGTAACTTTTGTAGAATTATGTAAAAACTTCGGTCTTTCGAAACACGACTTTTTTGCATATCTCCAAGTAAGGAATTATATAGGGGAACTTAAACAAAGATACGGATTAGACTGGTCACTCAAGGACTTACAACTCGAGATACAGAAATACTCACTAGGCTGCTACTCTATCTCTGCCCTCTATTCTCTCCTTAATCAAAATCCATCATTAGAACAACTAGATTATATAGTGACTAAATGGCGCCCTCTATTTCCAGACATTGATACCCATAGAATTGTGGATACCTTCAAGATTACAGAAAAGAGTTGGGTGCTGACAGCATGGAGAGAATCCCAGATTAAGATAGCCCTAATGTCTTATCTTACACCGGCAAAACTATCAAGATGGTATGGAAAGGAGATTTCTTGTACCAGGTGCAGCGCCCTCTGCGCAGATATTCTACATTGCTTTTGGCACTGCCCGAGGATTCGGCAATTTTGGGCTAAGATAATATACTGGATGAATACAGTCCTTCGACTTGACCACAATATCCAATCCATGGAGATTATATTCTTAGCCAAATATCAAGGAGTAGATCGTAACTTGAAATTGATTAATACGATTATATTCTTGGGTAGAAATTTAATACTGAGAAAATGGAAAGCAAAAAAGGCACCTACCATGAGAGAGCTTAAACAGGCTCTGCTAACTCACTGTATGTCTGAGCAGTACATCCTATATGGATTGTATGATGATCAAGTCGAGCGATTCTTTAAACAGTGGAAAGTATTTATACTATCATTACCAGTTGGTACACAAAATATCATAGTTAAACCATATGTTAAATCAGTTTTTTTCCAATTACAGATATTGGCGGGGACTTTTCCAAGTACCTGGCTCCCTACCAATATAGGAGCATAAAGTGCGAGAGGGACGAAGGGGGAATTTCCTTTTTTTTTTTTTTTTTCCTGCCGGTGTTTTGTTTTTTCTTTTTTCTTTCCGTTTCTGTTTGTGCTTTGCTTGAGATACACCTAATCAAATCAACTGTTTTTTGTGTTTACTGTAAAAGTACTGAATAGCATGATGTAAATTATATAAAATATGGAGTTAATAGAATAGAAAGTTAATCAATGTTAAAATTCCAATAGGGAGATTATAGACAAATTGGTCGGGACGTTTTTTCTTTGTAGACTTTGCTTTTATATGGTTGACGCCCTGCGAGGCGCATATATGACGAACATGTCCTTGTTTTTCTTGTTTGTTTTTCCTCAATTATTACTTACGCTGTTAAATTTTCTCCCTATTGGTATTCAATAAATAAATATTTATAAAAAAAACTTATTAAAATATCTGTCTGTTTCAATGGTCCAATACTGTCTTTATTAAGAGCAGTAAAAGATTAAAATGCAGATTAAATAGATTAAAAGTAGTAAGAGTTAAATAAAAAAAAAAATACAAAACCAATGTATAAATATTTTTATTTTTAGTAAAGTCACATTTAATATTCTCTGATGTAAAGCTCAAGCTATTCATTTTTAGTAGATTGGGATCTAATAGCAACATGAATGCAATCTATACCACCAAACACATGCTTGTGCTTGTGTCAAGCGTTAAAATTCGCTGCTAGAATTATTATTTTTTGTTCAGTGATTCTCACGTTTGCAAAGTTGTGGTAACACATTGACTGAGGAGTTGCTTACGCAAAAATGCATCTCCCCATAGACTTAAATAGAGCTGAAAAATAAGTAAAATAAGAAAAAAAAACCCACGTTGCTCAAACACGAATATGGTTAAATACAAGTGCAACATAAGATAATATTGCATAGTTCATGATCCAATATATATATATATGTATATATACATACAAATACATATGTACACATAAAAACACACCCACGTGTATATATATATATACACACATATATACACACACACACACATACATACATACACACACACACACACACACCGGCCACTTTATTAGTTACACCTGTTCAATTGCTTGGTAACAGAAATTGCTAATCAGCCAATTACATGTCAGCAACTCAATCCATTGAGGTATCTAGATGTGGTGAAGACGACTTGCTGAAGCTCAAACTGAGCATCAGAACTGGGAAGAAAGGGGCATTTAAGTGACTTTGAACCTGACATGGTTGTTAGTGCCAGACGGCTGGTCTAAGTATTTAAAAAAAACTGCTGATCTACTGGGATCCTCATGCACAACCATCTCTAGGGTTACAGAGAATGGTCTGAAAAAAAGAAAATATCCAGTGAGCGGCAGTTGTGTGGATGAAAATGCCTTGTTGATGTCAGAGGTCAGAGAAGAATGGGCAGACTGGTTTGAGATGATAGAAAGGCAACAGTAACTCAAATAACCACTCGTTACAACCAAGGTATGCAGAATACCATCTCTGAATGCATAACACGTTGAACCTTGAAGAAGATGGGCTACAGCCGCAGAAGACCACACTGGGTGCCACTCCTGTCAGCTAACAACAGGAAACCGAGGCTACAATTCACACAGGCTCATCAAAATTGGACAAAAGAAGATTGGAAAAACGTTGCCTGGTCTGATGAGTCTTGATTTCAGCTACGACATTCAGATGGTAGGGTCAGAATTTGGCATAAATGACATGAAAGCATCCTGCCTTGTATGTTGTGGGGGATATTTTCTTGGCACACTTTGGGCCCCTTAGTACCAATTGAGCATTGTTTAAATGTCACAGCCTACCTGAGTTTTGTTGCTGACCATGTCTATCCCTTTATGACTACAGTGTACCCATCTTCTGATGGTTACTTCCAGAAGGATAATGCCCCATGTCACAAAGTTTAAATAATCTCAAACTGGTTTCTTGAACATGACAATGAGTTCACTGTACCCCAATGGCTTCCACAGTAACCAGATCTCAATCCAATAGAGCACCTTTGGGATGTATTGGAATGGGAGATTCACATCATTGATGTGCAGCCGACAAATCTGCAGCAACTGTGTGATTCTATCATGTCAATATGGACCAAAATGTCTGAGGAATGTTTCCAACACCTAGTTGAATCTACGCCACAAAGAATTAAGGCAGTTCTGAATGCAAAAGGGGGTCCAACCTGGGGTTCTAGCAAGGTGTACCTAATAAAGTGGCTGGTGAGTGTGTATGTGTAAGTATATAGAACATATTCTCCTATGTGAAGAACATTGGAATGTGAAATATTTACAGTGCATACACAGTATAACACTTTATCAAATATGAATATTGCATAAATGTTATCTGTCATGTTTTCGTCTACTTGACTGCAAAGGTCTCCAATGCACATACATACATAATAAATATTTACACTCATTTACAAGCTCTCAGCTAAGATTAAAAGCAAAAATGGAAGGGTAAGTTACTGCATTTGGAACAAGCCCAGGTACTACAACAAGGTCCCTTCCAAAAACCTGGGACCAGTCAGCACCCAGGGCTGAGCATGTTACAGGGTCATGGGATGTGTACCCAGTCCAGTATGAGAGTGTAGTCCCCTTCCGTGTTTTGTATATGTCTTGGGTGATTACATAAGCCTGTGCACCCTTCACTTGTTCCCAGTTTGTTGGATTGAGAGCTTGCATTGTGTGGCTGTTTTAGGGTCCCAGGTTTTTGGAAGGGACCTTGTCATGGTACCTGGGCTTGTCCCATTTGGCCAAATGTGGTAACTAACCCTTCTATTTTTGCTTTTAAATCTTAGCTGAGAGCTTGTCAGTGAGTGTGAGTGCACAGCTTCCTGTAAGTGCCTGTGAGCACCCAGGGCTGAGCATGTTGCAGGGTCATGGGATGTGTACCCGGTCCGGTATGAGAGTGCAGTCCCCTTTCCGTGTTTGGTATATGTCTGGGGTGGATTACATAAGCCTGTGCACCCTTCACTTGTTCCTAGTTTGTTGGATTGAGAGGTTGCATTGTATGGCTGTTTTAGGGTCCCAGGTTTTTGGAAGGGACCTTGTTGTGGTACCTGGACTTGTCCCATTTGGCCAAATGCGGTAACTTACCCTTCCATTTTTGCTTTTAATCTTAGCTGAGAGCTTGTAAGTGAGTGCTGGACTTTCTCTGTTTGTTGTATTAATTTGTTTTGTAATTTTCCCTATGGTTCTTGCTCCCAGACCTGTCTGGGGTTAACTGCCTGTGACTTTGATTTAAAATATAGATAATCCCTTTATTACCTATTTCCTAGTTTTGCATAAACAACACAGTTATATTAATACACCTTTTACCTCTGTGATTATCTTGTATCTAAGCCTCTGCAAACTGCTCCCTTATTTTAGTTCTTTTGACAGACTTGCATTGTAGCCAATCAGTGCTGGCTCCTAGGAACTCTACGTGCGTGAACACTGTTATCTATATGAAACACATGAACTAACACCCTCTAGTGGTGAAAAACTGTCAAAATGACCTGAGCTAAGAGGCGGCCATCAAGGGCTTAGAAATTAGCAAGCATATGAACCTCCTAGATTTAGCTTTCACCTAAGAATACCAAGAGAACAAAGCAAAATTGGTGATAGAAGTAAATTGGAAAATTGTTTAATATATACATTCCCTATTTGAATAATGAAAGTTTGTTTTTGGACTAGACTCTCCCTTTAATCTTTTTGCACTAGTCAGATTGCATTCGTATTACAAGTTCCAAAAAACTTATTTTGCGCT